>NW_022103914.1:11209072-11210925 GCF_000313985.2 Echinops telfairi
CAAAGAGGAATTTCTGAAATCCTGGTGGGGACTGAGCATGATAGTGGGACAGGAGGAAAGTCAAGGGAAATAGAGAAAAGAGCTGGGAGTCAAAGGGCTTTTATAGAGGTCTAGATAATAATTTCTTTGACAATTTACCATGTCATTGCTGAGTCTACTTTAGATAGAAAATGTGAACAATCTATATTTATCTCCAAAGAATGCATATGCCAGCTATTTAATCATTAAATATTTAATCATTTAGAATAACACTTTACTAGATTACGTAAAAGTACGTAAAGACCCAAAAAGCAGGTACACCGTAAGATTTTATAATGCAAAGTATAAAATAACAACTTAGGTTCATAAGTTGCTTTTAAAGTGGACCACTAAGCACAGATAAAACAGAGGGAAAGTATGTTTGCTACGGAAAAGCTATTGTAACTGGCTAAAAGCATTTTCCATTAGGAGCCAAAAGGATGTATTTGGTATAGAGTGATTTTCCTTTTTTGAGTGATATATTTTTCTCCCATTTTAATGATAATGTTGCAGTTTCTTTATCTCCCACAGGATTTTTGTATGCAAAAGAAGTTGCTCAATATGAATCCTGTTAGTAGACTATAGCTCATAAAGCAATAACTTATCTGGCTGCCTCAACAAAAGGAATAGAAAATTATAAAATTATATGGTTGGACCTGCTATCAAAGAACAGAGTTGATGGCTTTAAAAATGGAAAATTAATTTATAATTTGAAAAGTCAAAAGATAAGCTTGTACTAGAGTATTTTGTTTCCAATTAACTGATAGCATGTTTTCTATTTTTGGTAAAAATCTCAAGTAAATATAAATGTGCCTCATAAAAAATGGTTGTACATGTACAAAAAGATAATTAAATTATTTGTATCATAGTCTTTATTAACATTGCAGTTAGCATAGCCATATTGCCACCAGGCCTTCTGGCAATAGAAAATCCCATCTTTCTCCTGTAGAGCAGCTGGTGCATTTTAACCAGCCAATGGGGCTTTCAATTCTTACAAAGGGTTCCAGTCTCAGAAATTCCTGGGGCAGTTCCACCCTGTCCTATAGGCTTGCTGTGCATTGGCATCACCTCAAAGGTAGTCAGTTTAGCTTGGCGAGTAATTTTGCATCTATGACTTTATTAAAGATATTATGCAGCTTATATTCTATAAACCAAAGATACATTATGTGTTTATAATATGCAAGACAGAACATGGATACGATGATGTTGACATTGAAGAGTCTATTGTCTATGACAGAGCACATACTAAATGTAATTAAGATTCACAATGATACGCTGAAATAGATATACAATGGTTTTATCAAAAGACAAAAACTAATCCTTGCTTGGGATATTGGAAAGAGGGCTAGGATGTGGAGAAGTGATCCTGAGACAGGGGATGAGCAGAACATTCAAGAAAGGACAACAGCTAGTGTTAAGAAGCAGAAATATTCAAAGGAAGCTTGAAAATGGGGGGGGGGGCATTGGCTGAGGCTGCAGAGCAGAGAGAAAAGAAAAGATGAATTCAATGCAAAGTTGTGGAAGGAAACCACACACCTGGGAACCTAACTCATCCAGGGGTAGGAGCCTGCAGACCCGAGTTGGAAGCCCTGAAGGAGTCCTGCCCTTTCGTTGTGAAGCAAATTAATAGCAGAGACTTCACTGTATATGAGGAGTATTTAAAAAATAATAATTTTTATTGAGGCCCCTTACATCTCTTATCACAACCCATACATTCCTCCAGTGTGTCAAGCACATTTGCACAGATGCCGCCATCATCATGTTCAAAGCATTCTTTTCCCACTTGCGCCCCTGATATCCACTCCCCATTTCTTCTCCTTCCTTCCCCCACCTGC
>NW_022103914.1:11211329-11226065 GCF_000313985.2 Echinops telfairi
TGGCTCATCTCTTCCCTTTGACCCCTCTATGAAGGGATGTCCAATTGTCTACAGATGGGCATTGGGTCTCCACTCCCTGCCCCTCCCCCCCTGATTCACCTTGTATATGATTTTATTCTGGGTTTTAGATGCTTGATACCTGATCCCATCGACCATGATCACACAAGCTGCTGTGCTTCTTCCATGTGGGCTTTGTTGCTTCTTAGCTGGATGGCCACTTGTTTATCTTCAAGCCTTTAAGACCCCAGGCACTATATATTTTGATAGCTGGGCACCATCAGCTTTCTTTACCACATTTGCTTATGTAACCATTTTGTCTTCAGCAATCTTGTAGGGAAGGTGAGCATCAAGGAATGCCAGATTATTAGAGCAAAGTGTTCTTGTGTTGAGGGAGTGCTTGAGTCAAGGCCCAATGTCCATCTGTAACCTTAATTCTTAACATATAGATATGGGTACATAGTTCTATTCCCCTCTCATTATATATATATATTTACATATGTACATGCCTGTATTTAGGCTGAGAAGTATTATCCATTTGTATATTTTCTCTCAGGTCACTAGTCTGTCACTATTGTGAGCTTTGTGGCTCATAAACTCTCTATTGTGAGTAGTTAACGCTGCCAGTCTTTGTAGTGTAAACACAAGCGACCTATAACCACAAGCGATCTATAACATAGCAGGCATGATTATTCCAATAAAACTTTATTTACAATACCATGCAATGAGCCAGATTTGACTGGCAAGCTCTAATTTGCAAACTCTTGTTAAAATACCGTATTATTCCTTTTACCTTGAAATGGCTGCACCTCTACAAACCCTGTCCACATTCCAGTAAAAAAGGAAGTGGAAGTTCAAGGGAGTGGCGTGAGAAATGACATGCTAACCAAGCCTAGTTTATTTCAAACTGTTTCCTACTTAGGCTGCTTATAAGTGACCTCTCGCTGGCATTCCCCGCCAGCTGTTATTTGACTAGAAGAGATATTACTCATTTTTCAAGAGACATCTTAAATCACATTTGACTGTGATTGATGTCCTACAACAAGGAAACTTTCACAATATTCTGTATTACATACCTCAATACTGTGATCATTGATCGGTGCGTCTATTTCTGGTGACCCTCAGAAAAAGTAAGGCATAAAGCACTTGTCGATTGCTAGGATCATTCAGATGCTCTTCATAAAAAGGCCTGGAGATCAACTTCCAGGAAATCAATCATTGAAAGTCCTGTGCAACACAGTTCTAATTTGATACACGTCGTGTCGCCATGAGTCGATTAGACAGGAATTGGTCTTTTCAGAGTCTACATTAGTCTGGTTGCATATGGGTTAAGTAAATTATTTTTAAAAGAGAATCTAGGGATTCATTCTTCTTTGGTTCCACTAACCTTAGGAAGATTTTCTCCTTACAAATGAGCTATTGAACTGTACATTGGAATTAAAAAATAAAAATAAAACAAAATAAAAGCCTGCTTGTAAATAGATAATATTCAGAGATCATTCTGTCATAAGAAGTAGAACAGAGAACATTTCTTTATTCTCTTCCACATCTGCATACAACAACATACCATATCACTCATGGGAAAGCATTGCATTTAAATTATGTGATGGTTCCATTAGAGAAAGAGACCCAGAGGGTGGCTGGTTTTAGAAATGATTGGAAATCACGACTGCTTTCCATGAAGTAATTCACAAAGGGTCAGATTATAGATTTAGGAATGAATGTGTGGGAAACCAAGTCTCACAATTTACTACAATTTTATGATTTTTTGCTATAAAGGTAGTTCACACTTAACAACTGGGTTATGTTCTGATGGCTTCCTCATATGCTGTTTGGACATAAGTCACATACCTCTTTTTTTCCATTTTCATTTAGTTTTGCCTTCTATTATCTTTATATATCCAATCTTAATTTGTCTTTTGGTGTTGTAAACATTGCATATAAACCCACAGATATATTTGATACATAATACATATATTTCAATGCATAAACATACCAATGTTTATATATTATAGTAAAAACATAAATTATAAACATTTACCCCAATAATAAAGAGCTAGGCAATTTTGGCACTGTGTCAGTTGCCATAATAACTTACATGTGGACAGCTTTGGATCAAATGTATTATCTTTGGGATTGGGAATGGTGCTTCTATACAGAAAATTTTAAAGTTCTCAATAGGATCCTGCTTTTTCCATATATTTTATGATAACATCTTACTGCTTTCCAAATCAGATTTAACAAAGTGATCAACATTTGGATACATACTTTTAATCAATGGAGACCCCTGATTTAGTCTAGAATTAAATGTATTCATCAGTGTTTTAAACAGTAAACCATAAAATCGAACATCAGTGAGAGAACACTTCAGAATGTAACCAGCAAATTATACGCTGCAGCATATATAGTATCTATTGCTAACAAACGTATGTAAAAGTAAAACAGAAATGGTTACAAATGCAACTAATCATAACTTGAATACGTGTTGAGTCAGGACTATGTCTAAAAGTCATCTGGTATACAGAACTGATTACAACATACTAAAGAACACACATTGTAATGCGGCTGCAGGTTTAGATAGTAAACCACCAAAGGAAGAGTGGGTACATTTACTCACTGCTATCTCTTCTAGCTGCTTTTCTTCTGTCACTATGGGTTTCTGGTGCTGCAAGCATTTCTTTAATCAGTTCCTACTAGGAGTAACATTTAAGAGAATGCTTTCCTTTCTTAGACACTGCATTTGCTTTTTCACTTTTTAATTCTTCATGTTTTTTTAATCCATCGATTACATATTTCAGGATAATATATGATACCTAGGAAATAGCATCAGGGTGTACTTATTGAGAATATGTTTTATTACCTACCCGGTTGTCCAGTAGGTTAAACTTGGGCTCAGGAAGATGTGGTGATGTTCCCAGTGTTAGCATTCATGGAAGCTCAGGGCAGCCAGGTTTCGTCTCCTGCTTTTGCTCTTCATGCTATAGACCCTAGAGATCCATATTCTCACATTCCTCTTTACAAGAGCATGGTGCGAGAGAATATATCAATCACTGAAAGAACTAGCAATGGAATGTGTTGCAGACATGAGGAAAACCCACAATGTGATGAGCCCTGATAGCAGATAGTAGCTACTACTTAAGGAAGACTTAATAGGTGACAGGTACTTTGCTAATCGCTTGCAGCCATGATCTTATTTTATTCATCACAACCAAAATATTGGCTCTAATAGAGGCAAAAATCAAGTCTTATGGAATTTAAACAAATAATTGAAAAAGAAATAATTTCAAAAAATTAGCATAGAAAGGAAAGATAGTAAGTCAGAGGTCTAGAGAGTTCGAGAGACAATACAGGGACCAGTCAACCTTGGTTTCTATCGTGGAACATCAAGATGCTTTACAATTTACCTCTCAAGTCTCCCTACAGAGCAGGATCAGATTCGAAATCAAGGGAGGGCCTTCAAAAAGAGCAAGGCCATGAATGCAATAAAATCTCTTTCTCTTGTATCCTCCTCCACTTGATTTCTTAATTCTTGCTCTTACAGAAATGAAAGGTTCAGGAAATACTTGTACATGAGATTTTTGCCTTGTCACTTGTGGCATGTTAAAAACAAGAATTACAAGTCATCGTAGCCTCTTTAAAATAAGGACTGGGCTGAAAACATTATGATCTTCAGCAATTTCCTTAAGGATTAGGAGATCCAGCATCTTTTTCTAGTAAATGAAGATCATAATGACACATGTTTCATGGTGTTTCTGTGAGATATAAACTCCTTAGCACAGTGCGTATACATAGGAAGTACTTGAAAATAATTACTCTACTTTGGGGGGTTTGCACTATCTATAATGCTAATGGTGTACACTTGACTCACTGTGGTGGAATCAGTTCTGACCTATAGTAACACCATAAGACAGAGTAGAACTGCCCTGGCAGGTTTCCAAGACTGTAAATATTTACAAGAATGGGAAGCCTCACCTTTCTCCCACCAATGATAATCTTGTTGTTAGCAACCCCATGTGCAACCCAGGCCTCCTTTGCACTTGACTACTAACTTGCATTTTGGCAGTTTGAACTTAATATGCAGCACTGCTAAAGCAAGTCCTGGTGATCTACTTCTATAACGTTTACAGACCCATGGGGCCGTTTTACACTGTAACACATGGGTCACCATGAATTGGAGTCAACTTGATGGTAAAGGGTTTGGTTTTTAGTAATAGCTGTCAAGTCTTGTGTAGTCAAATACATACGTCTATGTTGTCTCCTTGTTTGGTACAATAAAGAATACAGAGATAGAAATAAAATTATATAAGACTTCGCAAAATGCTCAGCTGGCTGACCTTAAACTAGTTACATGTCTTAAAGGGGGCAGTTGTCTCAGTGAATGCAGGTGTGAACCCCCCAAAGAAATGGGGATTATTATATTCAAATGTCTCATATAGCATACTAAAATCATCAGATTGATTTAAATAGATTTCATAGACTTTATCTATATGGTCTGGGAGATTACAATTTGAATAAATTATACAGAATTTATCATTTTGAAGATATAGTCATTGTCCTATTAATTTCACTTATCTGTATAATAGGTTCCCTGGGTGGTACAGGTACCAGACGAAACTGATGATTTAAATTCAATTGCAGGCACCTAAGAAGCCAGGCCTGGTAATCTGCTTCTGAAGGTTACAACCTTGAATACCCTGTGGGACAATTGAGGTCTGTACACATGGGATCACCATTATTCAATTTTGACTTTTCAGCAACTAACAAAAAAAACACAACCACGAAAGAAATATGTGGGATTTAACTAAAAAGAAAAGTAACTTTATATTGAAACAGAAAATGCAAAGTAATAAGCTCAGCCAGTAAACAACTGTGGAGAAAATATCATAAAGCCTATCAAAAGGGACATCTTAAAATGGATGTAACCAGGAAAAACAAAAGAGGCAAGGTCTTTACACCCACCTCCACCCCACAAAGGCCCTGGTTCTCACTGCTCTGCTGCTTTATCCAATTCCTTTTGGCATCGACATTGTCATGATTAAGTAGGAAAAATGTCTCGCATTTAGCTTTGGCTAGTGCACTGGAGAAACAAGGCTGAATTACTAAGAATTGCAAAGAGCCACTTTACAGTACTTCGTGTATCAAGGACACATGCCTATGCAGAGGTTAAAAAGTATATAGAAAGAAAAACACATTGTTCATGCAATAACCACATGTTGTGAAATTTAACTTTTCCCAGTTTAAAAAAAAAAGCTTAAAAGAAAATACATTCATTTATTTTAAAGAACCCAATGCCTGCCTTTTGTTTTTTAAGATCATTTTATTGGGAGTCTTACAACTCTTATAACAAGCCATACATCAATTGTATCAAGGATATTTGTACATATGTTACCATCAATCTTTTCTAGACATTTAGCGTACTTTCTATTGAGCCATTGGTACCATCTTCTCTTTTTTCCCTCTCACCACCACCCAAGTGACCCCTTGATAAATTATATATTATTATTATTGTCATATCTTACATGAACCACTGTCTCCCTCCCCCCATGGTTTCTGGTGTTCATCCACCTGGGGGTGGTGGGGAGGGGTGGTTATGTGTCCATCATTGTGATCCATTCACCCTTCCTCCCCTCTTCTCCCCGCCTTACCATTCTGGTCTCACTACTCCCATTCCTGCTCCTGGATCCCATGTGTCATAAGCTCTTTTCTCTAATCTGTACCTGTGCACATGCTCTGGTCTAACCCGCAGTGAAAGGTATTACTGGGGTAATGATAGAGGGTGATGAGAAAACCTCAAAAAACCAGAGGAATATTGTGTGTTTCATCGGTGTGCTTTACTGCACCCTGGTTGACTCATCCCTTCCCTGTGACCCCTGTCTTCAGATGGGTTTTGGGTCTCTGCTCCAACTCCCATCGTTCTCAAAAATATGGGTTTTTTTGCTTGCTTGTTTGTTTTTTACGGGTCTTTTGATGCCTGTTACCTTGTCCCAATGACACCTCATGATCACACAGGCTGGTGTGGTTGTTCCATGTGGGCTTATTTCTTCTCTGCTAGATGACTGCTTATTTAACTTCAAACCTTTAAGACCCCTGACATTATATTTTTTTAATAGCCAGGCACCATATGCTTTCTTCACCACATTTGCTTATGCACCCATTTTTTCTTCAGTGATCCTGTTGGGAGGGTGAGCATTATAGAATGCCAGGTTGTTAGAACAAAATGTTCTTTCATTGAGGGAAGGTATGAGCAGAGGCCTGAAGTCCATCCATCACCTCAGTGTATTGCCAGATATATATATGTACACAGACCAATACCTCTCTTTTTATGAATTAATGTATTTATATATGTACATATCTATGTACATATCTATGCTTATATCTCTATCCATAGCTTTGCTTCCTAGATCTTTCCTCTATTTTCTTTTACTTTCCTCCTGTCCCACCATCATGCTTGTCCTACTTCTGCCTCTTAGTAATTCCTCCCAGCTAGATTGCTATTGCTCTAACCCAAGATCTCTACATCCTCCTTGTTGTTGATTTTAATTCCCTAGCTGTTCCCCTATGCTGTTGTTTGCTCACCGCACCCTTCCCATGCCTCCTTCTGCTACCAAATCCCTCCAGGACAGTTGGTCCCATTGCTTTCTCCTAGAGCTTACTTCCCATCCCTATTTTATATAAGTAAGCAGCCAACAATAACATAGACCAAACAGAAAGAAAACAGAAGATTGAAATAAAGAAAGAGAGAGAGAAAGAGGAAAACATACGTAATTAGAGGTTAGTCTGTTGACCTTTAGGACTATCCCCCTACTGGTCCTGGGGGGTTCTAGGAACTACCCCTCCTAGACTGAAGTCTATTTTGGTGGCTCTTTAGGGGCTTTGTGATTTGGCTTTGCTCCCGTTGCTGATCTGCTATGTTCCCTTCTTAGTTTGCCCCCCAGGGGTCGGGGGGTCAGATTGGACTAACTCCCCACCATGTGTCCTCATTATTGTCCTCTGTTGCAGTATGCTCCAGTAAGGGGACAACATGTCGTGATTGTTGTCAGCCCTACAGTTCTATCTGTGCCTTAGCAGCTCCGCGCAGAAACATCATCCTCAGGGTTTGATCGGCAGATATGGGATCTAGACTGCCCTTTATCTTTTTCCTTCTTGGTTTGCTTCCATGTGGGCATGGTGTGCCAGCCCCTCTCCCCAACCTGTAGATTTAGTGTTGTTCTCTGTCCCACATACTTATGAGGAGGGGGTCAGTTTGTCTCTGATTGTGGCCGATCCTGTAGCCCAATCTTTTCATGCATTTCTTTACATGGTTACATTGCCCTCAAGGTTTGGTGTGCTATAGTAGAGTCTGTATGCACACTCCCGATTCTTGGAGACATAACCAATTGTCTTCCCCTAGGTGGGTTAGTGTCCTGCTCCCTACATGCCATCATCTCCCTCCACCACCTCTTGTCTCCCTCCCCAGCCCCCCTTTCCCCTTCTTTGTGTTGGAATAAAACGTACCTCCTTGGGTTTGTTCCGATCTCCACCTGGCCGCCTGTACCTGAACCCGTAGAGTATGAAATAAGTGGCTTTTCTTCTATACCTACTGTGCTGATTGTACTTACCTCAAGGGACTCACATTGTATTTGTCCCTGTGTGATTGGCTAACTTTTCTTAGCACAATTTCCTCCAACTCTTCCCATGAAATGACGTGCTTCATGTGATCATCAGTACTTTTCAATGATGTGTATGTGCCAGAGTTTACTAATCCACTCGTCTATCGATGGAAATTTATGTTGTTTTCAATTCTTTCCGATTGTGAATTTCGCTGCAATAAAAACTGAAGCATAGATGACGGGTCCTGGTTTCTCTCTTACCTCTTTTGGGTGTATGCCCAGTAGAGCGATAGCGGGGTCATAAGATAGATAATTTCCATTTGCTTTAAATATTGCCAGATCGCTTTCCATAGAGGCTATACTACCAGCAGTGGAGGAGAGTTCCTATCTCACCACATCCCATCCAACATCTGTTGCTCTCTGATTTTCTGATTTGGGCTATCCTCAAGGGGGTTAGATGGTATCTCATGGTTATTTTAATTTGCATTTCTCTGATGGCTAATAATCAGGAGAATTTTTTTATATGTTTATTGGCTATTTGGATCTCCTTCATTGTGAAATTTCTGGTCAGGTTCTTTTGCCAACGTCTTCAGGGGGTTAACAGTTTTCCTCTTTTTGCAGGCTAGGAGGGTATTGTAGAGTTTAGTAATAAGCCCTTTGTCTGTTATGTCATGGCTAAAAATCCTCTCCCAGTCTGTGGGTTCTCTGACTACCCTCTTGCTGAAGTCTTTCAATGCACATGGGTGTTTTATCGTTAGTATATCCCACCTGTCAAGTTCAGGTTCATCTGTGTGTGTCCCCTTCCCTGTTGCAGTTAGCTTATGGATTCCCTGAGCCAAGGACCTTAGGTTTGTCCCCATGCCTTTGTTGAAGGCCCTGATAGTTTGGGGTTTTACTTCTAGGTCTGTGATCTACTTTGAGTTTGTTCTGGTGCATGGGGTGAGGTACATTTTTTTTTCCTTTTTCTACAGGTGGATATCCATTGCTTCCAGCACCACTTGTTAAAGAGGGAATCCACCACTCATTTGATGTTTTCTGGGCCCTTGTCAAAGGTCACTTGTCTATATGCTGATGAATTTATTTCTGGGTTTTCTGTTCTTTTCCATTGGTCTGAGTACCTGCTGTTATTCCAGTACCACATTGTTTTGACCACTGTGGCTATGTAGTAGGTATTAAAGTCAGGTAAGGTGAGCTTTCCGACTTTGTCCTTCTTCTTGAGTTTTCTGATAATTCTGGGTTTCTTCCGTCTTCATATGAAATTAGTGGTCAGTTTTTCCAGTTCTTTGAAGAAGGTTGTTGGTATTTGAATTGGGATAGCATTAAACTTATATAGTCACTTGGGTAAGATTGACATCTTTACTATATTGAATCTTCCAATCCAGAAGCATAGGATATCCTTCCATTTGTGGAGGTCATTTTTGGTTTCTTGTAGTAGGGTCCTGTAGTTTTCCTTGTATAATTCCTTTGTTTCTTTGGTTAAATATATCCCTAGATATTTCCATTTGTTCTTGGATATTGTGAAGGGTACTGCCTTCTTGATCTAATGTCCCAGGGTCTTAACCAATGAATATAGCAAACCAATAGACTTCTGTTAGTTTATCTTGTATCCTGCTACAATCCTCTATCTTCCATATTCCTCTATCACTGCTAGTATTCCTGAGGTGGAGCTATTGAGATTTTCAATGTATGGAACCATGTCATCTGCAAATATTGATAGTTTCACCTACTCCTCTCACAGCCACGTACCTTTAATGTCCTTCCATTGCCTTATATTGTTAGCTAGGACCTCCAGTGTGGTGTTGAATTGAAGTGGTGACAAGGGACATCCTGTGTAGTCTCCTTTTTCAGTGGCATTGTTTTTGGCTTTTCTGCATTGACTATGATGTTGGTTGTTGGTTTTTCATAGCTAGCTAGTATGAATTTGAGGAAATTTCCTTCCATTCCTATCTTCTTGAGTGTCTTAATTGGGAATGGGTGTTGGATGTTTACAAATGCTTTTTCTGGTCTATGGATATTATCATGTGATTCTTTTCCTTTTTCTTCTTAATATTGACTTCAGGTGTTGCACAAACCATGAATCCCTGGGATGAATCCCACCTGATCATGATGGATGATATTGATCCTTTCCATGAACTAGCTTTTTGCTGTATAGGATTTTTGCATTGTTATCGTCTTCACATTTGTTTAACTGTCCCCAACAGGCAAGTACTTCTGTGACCAAGCACCCTGGATTCAGCCACTCTCACTTTCTGAGTTGGAAAAATCTCCTCTGGGTGTAGGCACCCATCTCCAGTCATTTTCTAGGCTGGCAGATGTTCTATGGTGGATGAAATATTCTGCTCCCTCCCTCAAGTTCCTGCTTACCCAGGGATTTGCCATACACCCCACCCCCACAGCCACCCCCACACGTTTCCTTCATTTTACTGTTCCTAGGTTTAAAAATCTGGTTTCCAGTTTCTTTTTTCTTTCTGCACTTCTTTTCCTTTTTTCTTTCCCCTTTAATGAGTTTTACTTTTTAAAACTCATTTTTATCTTTCCCATCACCTGCAACTAGTTTTCCTTTTTTCTTTATTTTCCTCCTCTTTTCAATTTTTCTTCCTTTATTTCCTTCTCTATTTTATTTTTTCCTCATGTTTATTCCCATTTAACTTTAAAAATATATAATTTCATTTTGTTGTTATTGTTGTTTGTTCTCCCTTCCCCGCCCCCCCCCAAGTCTGTCTGTCTGTCTGTCTCTCTCTCTCTCTCTCTTTGATTCCACCTGGCAGCAGACAGCAAACAGGCCCACACTCTGCTAAGTCATACCCATACCAGCTGCAACCCTACCCTCTGGTCAAGGTCACCACCTCCTGCATGACCTGATCAATAATAGGGGGAAACCAACATCAGCTCAACTCATCATTAATTCACTACATGAACAGTAAACATTGAAATGAAAATCTACTCCCATTCTCTGTCATACCCACCAGGAGACAGGTGATGAATTCCTAAGAACACCCAATGAAAAGGAATTAAATGCAAACACAGCATCAGCACAATGTCTTAGAGACTTGATAATCAGATGGCATATATACTATGCTTAAAAAATAGTCAACCAAGGAAATATATACCTAGCAAAATTGTCACTCAGATACAATAAAGAAATTACAGCAATTCAAAATAAATGGAAGTGAAAGGTACTTGTGAGAATTAGACCAACCTTACAAGAATTCTAAAAGGATTTTTTTCTGATAATACTACCAAAGTACTCCATCCAAAGTAAAATAAGCCTACAATATTAAAATTAGGGAACCAGAGATATGACTGTAAACAAAGACAACAACAAAGTTAAAATAGGGATTAAATAATGCAGATTCATTACTTCTAAGTGGTAATCAAGATTATTTTAAGACATAAAAGACAATTTGAAATGTGGAAAGCAAATACTGGATTTCAAGGCATCTTCAAATAAAATTGTTATCAAAAAAATTTTAAAGAGGAAAATCATGAAGACTTATAAAACTTCTAAAATCACGAAGACATAAAACACTAAAACAACAGAGTGAATGAAATTCCAAGGAACCCAATAAACAAAATGAACTCAGCACACACATTTATATGGAGCAAAGAAACCAACAGCACAACAATAGCAAACCATAGCAGATGAATGGCAGTATAACTGGCTATCCAAACGGCGCTGGCAAAACTGGTCTTCATTTTCAGAAGCAGTAGGACACCCATCTCACACTATATACATAAATGAACTCCAGATTGATCAAGCACTTAAATATAAAACCAAGAATTATGAAAGTCATCAGTGAAAAAGTAGGTGCAAATTTAAGGGCCCTAAAACATGGAATAAAATGGTGTTATGAAACATAATGAAAAATACAAACAACAAAAGACAAACAAGATGACTGGGTCCTCCTGAAAAAGTGGACACTTAAATACAATAAGTAATTTGAGAAAAGAACCATAGACTGTGGGGTGGGCTGGGGGTAGGGGGTTGCAGTGACATATGGGAAAGGAAAAAATCTCTAAAATCTATAGAAATCTTTAACAAAAAATAAAGAGATGAATAATACAATTTAAAAACGGGCAGAGGACACGAACAAATAGTTTACCAAAGAGACATGTAGGTGGTCAATGAACATGACAAAAAGCTCCTGATCATTAGCCATTCAGAAATGCAAATCAAAATAATAATGAGATACCACACCAACCTAGGATTGATAGTATATTTCCAAAAAAACAGAAAAGCAGAAAAGAATAAATGCTAGTCAGGGTGTAGAGAAATTGTTACCCTCATAAACTATAGGTGAAAGTATAAAGTGGTATAAACACTGTGTAATGATGCTTTCTAAAAAAAAAAATGACAGTAGAAACTCCATATGACCCAGTAATCCTTTTACTAGGTACAAATCTTTAAGAATAAGAGCCACAGCATAAATAGATATATGCACACCATGTTCATCACAGTAATAGCCACAATAGTAAAAGATGGACACAATCCAAGTGTCCGTTAGTGGAAGAATGGATAAACAAACTTTGGGTGCATACCTATAATGCAATATTGAGTCATGTTAAAGAATAAAGATGGATTTGAGCAGTACCTGATAACATGAATGAATGTGGAGGACATCAAGGTAATTGAAATAGTCAATCAAAATAGACAAATATTGTATGAGACCACTATTATTAAAAAAAATTAAAAAGGTTTTCATACTAAAACATTATTTGATGGTTACTAGGAGTGATAGTGGTAAGGAGAGAGGGGAAGTCACTGGCTAGAAGGTAGATAAGAACTTACCTGGGAAGACAATATAAAATAAGAAGTAAGGGAAAGGTGATGGAGGCACATAGAAATACTGGGAGGTCTATAAGGGGTAAAGGCAACGGTGGTAAATAAATAAACAATCTTTAAATAGTGGTGGTCTACAAGTAGGTGCTTGGCTAGACATGTGGACTGTACAGCTGTGAGGAGATGGAGAGTGTATATATATATACAAAGGATATTTGTTTATGTGTATTTACTTGGCTATATATATACTTGACAAAGGATATTTGTTTATGTGTATTTACTTGGCTCTAAATACATCCATGAATGTGGTGGCGAATACAGAGTGCAAAATTTTGGAAATTTCTTAGACATAAACAAACACCTTAACAGAATAAGTCATTGGTCCTAAGGTATCAAGGCCATAGTCTTGGGGGAATCATGTTCCGCTACATAATCTTGCTCAAAAAGACATAGCTCTACATCTATTGTGTTAAGTAGCAACAAGGGTGAAAAAATGCTCATGAACTATTGACCTCTGTTGACAACTATTGACCACCGCTATCTGGAAGACTCGGGAGAAAGATAAGGACTTCTACTTCTGCAAAGATTGACAGTCTTGGAAACCCACACGGGAAGTTCCGCCCTATCCCACAGGGTCACGATGAGTCAGAATCAACTAGATTCCAGGGAGTTATGTGGAGGAAAGGATAGTGATCAACAGCAAAAGATACATGAAAACAGTTCAGTGAGTTAAGGAACCACACAAACATTACTTTCCACAACCCTGAGACTAGAAGGTCTAGATGATGACTAGCTACCAAGATCAACTGCTCTGAAAAGTATCACATAAGGAGGTCCTGGATAGAGTGGAATAGAAATATGGACCAGAACACCAAATTATAAAAGAGTCCAAGCTTACTTGTTGGATAAACAGTGCTGGGACCCCAAGACTATGGCTCTTAGTCGCCTTTATTTTCTGGAACTGAAATCAGCCCGTGCTAAACTATTCATCAATATCAGATCAAAAGGGCAGCATTTACTAAGGACGGGGTTTGGAAGGAGGGCTGGAAATAGGAAGCACAGAGTGGAGAATAAGCAAGCGGGGATACATTGAGGGATTGAAATAGATCAGTTAAAAGCAAATATGCATAAATTGTTGCTTGTAAAATTTTGATCTACTCTGTAAACCTTCACCTAATTACCAATGAAAGTCAAACAATGACAGCACTAAATTTAAATCTGTCAATAATTACTACTGAATGTTAGTAGATTAAATGCCTCAGCCAAGAAACAGAATAGCTATGTTAAAGAATAACAAATAATCTGTGAAGCAATTTATGAAATGAATGAATCTGGAAAGCATTGTGCTGAGTGAAATAAGTCAATCACAAAAGGCTAAATCTTTCTGAGAGAAGCATTATAAAGAGTCGAGGAATGATTTACACAAAAAGAAACATTATTTGGTTGTTAGCAGGGTTGTGAGTGCATAAATAACTAGAAGAAGGTCAGCAAAAAATGATAAAAGCAAAGTTGAGAGAATGGGAGGACTACAAGTGTTAAAGACAAATGAGGTAAATACTATAATATACATAAGCCTGAAATAACAATAATCTACAAGTGGATGCATATGCAGATGTTATGTGCTGTCAAGTCTGTTTAGACCAATAACAATCCTATGTACAACAGAAAAAAATGGTTATGCTTGTGCCCATTGTTGACTCCACTGTGCCCATCCATCTTTTCTAGGGCCTTCCTCTTTTTTACTGATCCTCTGTTTTACCATGGAAAATGTTCTTTTTCAAGAATCGATCTCTCCTGATAACAAGCCCAAAGTACGGGAGGCGAAGTCTTACTATTATTGCTTCTAAGGAGTGTTTTGACTGTACTTCTTTCAAGACAGATGTTTGTTTTTGGCAGTCCATATTTCTTTAGCGGAGCCATTCTTTTCGCAGAGTATTGTAGAGTTCAATATTCATTACCAGTACCATAGTTGAAATGGATTGGAGCTTCTTTGGTCTTCCTTACAATATCCAACTTTCATATTCATATTAGGGAACTGAAAATATCATGGCTTGAGTCAGACAAAGCTTAGTCCTCAAAGTGATATCAGATTTACCCAAGGTAATGCAAGTTTGGTCTCTTAACTGCTGCTTTCTTGAACATTATTTTGGCTCCAAGCAAGACAGAGGTCTTTGACAAATTTATCTATTATATATATATTATATATATATAATATATATATGTTATATATCTATTATTTGTCAGAAATCTTTGACAAATTTATCTATTTTATGTATTATATATTATAATATATCTTATATATCTATTATATAATAGATATATAATATCTATTATATATAATAATATATTATATATCTAATATATATATAA
>NW_022103914.1:11226241-11229973 GCF_000313985.2 Echinops telfairi
AACATTGTCCCGTTCAAAGTACTCTCCATTACAGTTAATACTTTGTCAAATTTGCTACTGCATTCTTGAAAACTCTTTTCAAACTCATCTGTTTACATAGATAACAGCACCTCCCTCTTTTTTTTCCCACCTCTTCTTGCCATCAAATCACTATCCTTTCAGATCCCTCTTCACTCACAGAAACAAAAAGAAGCTATACGGAGTGAGGTCCGGTGAGTAAGGTGCATGGAGCAAGAGAGGCATGCTGTTTTTTGCCAAAAACTGGCACACAGAGATGGATGCATGAGCACTGAATTGTCATGGTAGCAAAACCAGTCCCCATCTGCCACAAACTGGCCTTTTTTTGTTGCACATGGTTATGCAATCTTGATTAGCAGTCTGACCTGGTGGAATGAACTCCAAATGCAGTATCCCACTCATAAAAAAAACAAAGGTGCATCAGTTTTTTGGCTGTACCCCCTCATGTATGACCATTGGGCTGGGCAGAGTGAAACTTTTGAGGTATGCATTTTTCTTCCTAGGGGAGCACCCAAAAATCACTCTGAGTTAGTGCACCCAGTGGCATCACCTGGGAAGGTTCTCTCTGGTCACAGTGAATTTTTTTCAAAAAAGAAGTTTTTCTTAAGGTTTTTTGTGATGGCAAATTTAAGAGAACAGCATGAAGCTGTGAAATTATGTTTCTTGTTCAGGAAAAATGCCATAGATTTTTTTGTGATGTTGAACACAGCTTACAAGGACAGCATTATGGGAAAAACTCAAGTGTATGAGTGATTTTCTCATTTCAAAAAAGGTGAAATATTGATTGATGACAAACCTTGTTCTGACGTCTATCAACTGCCTAAATGCACAATTTTTTTACTTCTAGTGCATTTTGAGTTCATTCCACCAGGTCAGACTGTTAATTATACTTTCTTTCTTTTTTTTTAATCAATTTATTGGGGCTCATAAATTAAACTTTCTATTTAGAAGTTCTGAAAAGATAGTGTAATAGTGTGCATTAAAAGGCCTGATTTGTAGCAGACGGGGGACTAGCTTTGCCACCACAACAGTGCACCTGTTCATGCAGCCATCTCAGGATGCCAGTTTTTGGAAAAAAAACAGCATGCCTCTTTTGCCCCAAGCACTTTTCTCACCTGATCTCACTCCACGCAATTTCTTTTTGTTTCCACACATGCAGAGGGAGATGAAAGGGCAGTGAGTTGATGATGCAGAAGAGGTGAAGAAAGAAAAACAAAGGAGATGCTCTCAGCCATCCAAACAGAAGAGTTTGAAAAATGTTTCCAAGAATGGAATCACAAATTTGACAAATGAATTAAGTGTAATGGAGAGTACTTTGAAGGTGATAGGTTGTTTTGTTAAAAAAATGGAAATACATAGCTTTGGGGAAAAAGATCCAGTTTATTTTGGGTACCCCGTAGTGTGTATATATGCATATCTATATTTATATCTATCTATATATCACCTATCTATATCACATATATATAACACAGGATATTCCTACTTAAGTATTTACTTATGTTGTAAATATATGCATGAAAGTAGTATAGCACAAAGAGGGCAAAATTATGAAAACATCTTCTCAAGTCACTGTCATTGAGTAGTTGCAGACCCCTAGTGACCTAATAAGACAGGTATAAGTGCCCCTGTGGGTTTCTGAGATAGCAACTATAGGAGTGGAAAGCTCTTCCTGTCTCCCTGGAAAACATCTTACTCATATCCAAGTCCTTGAAAAAATAGGCGTGGGGACTCTGGACCATAATCTCAGTAGACACTAATGTCCATTAGTATAACATAGTCTACAAAGAAAATTAATGTACTGAATCTGCCTAAAGAAAATGCATGTTAAAGGAAAAGCGGTTGTCATCACAGTGTCTAGAAAAGAAGATGATGTAAAAAACAAACCATTGTTCATCTGTCTCCAGTACTCTATCTGATACAGAATTCTTTGAGAAGCTTGAAAAAGGTATCCCAGTCAGCTTACAAAAATTATATGTCTCACTGAAAATTAATAAACTATCATTATGGTGTCTATCTGGTATACAATAAACCATGTACTTAAATACCTTTTTTAAAAGTCCTACTTTTAAAGTAGCAATTGGAGTTTTAAAAGTTTATGAGCAGCCATCTGAGCTATGTTTATTGTTTTCTCTGTGTGTGGAAGAAGAAAGATTGAAGAAAGTCAAACAAATCCAAATTGCCATGGTGTCAATTCTGGCTTATAGTGACCCTATATGTGATTTCTGAGATTTACGGGAGCACACAGCCTCATTTTTTTCCCTGTGGGGTGGCTTGTGGGTCTGAACATTGACCTGCAGTTAGAAGTCAATACTTACTTGATAGCACTGCAGAATTCCTTGAAGAACTCTATGCAGAATTTTCTGATGTGAGCCCTTTCAGAATCATAAATCTTAACTGATAGGAAAATTATCTAGTTTTTCTGATCTCAGGGTTATGGAATCTGAGGTTTGTATGGAATCTGAGGTTTGTACATTGGACAAATTATTGGACAAATTATTTCTCTATTCTTAGACAAATTATTGGTACATTGGACAAATTATTTCTCTATTCTTAGACCAGAAGACCTATATGGTGCTACTAGTCAACTACCACTACTGACTGCTCTAAAAGAGATCAAATTAGAAGATCTGGGACAGAATAGGAGAAAATGTGCAATGAAACTCCAAATTATAAAATTCCAAGTTTACTGGTTGAATGTGGAACACCCAAGATGATGGTCCTTAATCACCCTTCAAGACCGAACAATTGACAAGTCTATAAGATGAATAGTCATATTGCTTAGAATAATCCACCATTTGATATCAAAAGGGCAGCATTTTCCAAAGACAAAATTTAAAAAGCAGGAAAGATTCTGAAATAAAAAGGAATGGAAACAAGATGAGGGCCACCCCCTGCAACAACAACAAAAAAAATCGGAAAAAAGCTTCTTCTGGGTGGAATTTTTGTAGTACTTTTTTAAATTTTTCAGTAAGCAAGCATTGAACTCACTCTGAGTTAGTGCACCCAGTGTCATTGCCTGGGAAGGTTCTTTCTGGTCACAGTGACCTTTTTCATTAAAGCAGTTTAGCTCAAACCTCATGTTTTGTGATTTGCGAGATCAACATGCAGCTGTTAAATTTTGTTTCCTGCCCAGGAAAAACGCTGCTTCCCTAAACACTGAACAGGGATCCAAGTTAAAAGAAGTCCTTGATAACTTCAATCTTATATCTGTGTTTCATGATGTTAGCTAATGGTCCGAAAGATTCTGGAATTCCTTATGTTTACTTTCTATCTAGTTTTTAATTCAAAGCAGTCTCTGATTTTCTTCAGTACATATTTCAAGTCCTCTTGTCTTTCAGCAAGCAAGTTTTTCTATCTGCATGGTGTTGGTCTTGTTAGGTGCTGTCCAGTCGGTTCTGACCCATATTAACTCTGTGCCACGTAACAACACTGCCTCGTCCTGTGCCACTCTCACGAATGTTTCAGCCCATTATTACAGCTACGCTGTCTATCCATCTCCTAGAAGGCCTTCTTTTGTTGTTGTTGGCCCTCTGCTTTAGAAGCATGATGTGCTTCTTCTCCAGGGACTGGTCTTTTCTGACAATGTATCCAAACGTTCACCTTTCTTGCCTCTAAGCTGCATTCTGGCTGTACTCTTCCAGGACAGATTTTTGTTGTTGTTGTTCTTTTGGCAGTCCATTGTACTTTCAATATTCTTCACCAGCACCATCATTC
>NW_022103914.1:11230073-11232306 GCF_000313985.2 Echinops telfairi
TGAACATTGACCTGCAGTTAGAAGTCAATACTTACTTGATAGCACTGCAGAATTCCTTGAAGAACTCTATGCAGAATTTTCTGATGTGAGCCCTTTCAGAATCATAAATCTTAACTGATAGGAAAATTATCTAGTTTTTCTGATCTCAGGGTTATGGAATCTGAGGTTTGTATGGAATCTGAGGTTTGTACATTGGACAAATTATTGGACAAATTATTTCTCTATTCTTAGACAAATTATTGGTACATTGGACAAATTATTTCTCTATTCTTAGACCAGAAGACCTATATGGTGCTACTAGTCAACTACCACTACTGACTGCTCTAAAAGAGATCAAATTAGAAGATCTGGGACAGAATAGGAGAAAATGTGCAATGAAACTCCAAATTATAAAATTCCAAGTTTACTGGTTGAATGTGGAACACCCAAGATGATGGTCCTTAATCACCCTTCAAGACCGAACAATTGACAAGTCTATAAGATGAATAGTCATATTGCTTAGAATAATCCACCATTTGATATCAAAAGGGCAGCATTTTCCAAAGACAAAATTTAAAAAGCAGGAAAGATTCTGAAATAAAAAGGAATGGAAACAAGATGAGGGCCACCCCCTGCAACAACAACAAAAAAAATCGGAAAAAAGCTTCTTCTGGGTGGAATTTTTGTAGTACTTTTTTAAATTTTTCAGTAAGCAAGCATTGAACTCACTCTGAGTTAGTGCACCCAGTGTCATTGCCTGGGAAGGTTCTTTCTGGTCACAGTGACCTTTTTCATTAAAGCAGTTTAGCTCAAACCTCATGTTTTGTGATTTGCGAGATCAACATGCAGCTGTTAAATTTTGTTTCCTGCCCAGGAAAAACGCTGCTTCCCTAAACACTGAACAGGGATCCAAGTTAAAAGAAGTCCTTGATAACTTCAATCTTATATCTGTGTTTCATGATGTTAGCTAATGGTCCGAAAGATTCTGGAATTCCTTATGTTTACTTTCTATCTAGTTTTTAATTCAAAGCAGTCTCTGATTTTCTTCAGTACATATTTCAAGTCCTCTTGTCTTTCAGCAAGCAAGTTTTTCTATCTGCATGGTGTTGGTCTTGTTAGGTGCTGTCCAGTCGGTTCTGACCCATATTAACTCTGTGCCACGTAACAACACTGCCTCGTCCTGTGCCACTCTCACGAATGTTTCAGCCCATTATTACAGCTACGCTGTCTATCCATCTCCTAGAAGGCCTTCTTTTGTTGTTGTTGGCCCTCTGCTTTAGAAGCATGATGTGCTTCTTCTCCAGGGACTGGTCTTTTCTGACAATGTATCCAAACGTTCACCTTTCTTGCCTCTAAGCTGCATTCTGGCTGTACTCTTCCAGGACAGATTTTTGTTGTTGTTGTTCTTTTGGCAGTCCATTGTACTTTCAATATTCTTCACCAGCACCATCATTCAAAAGCATACATATTGAAGATACCATGGTTTGTTCTCTCCTCTGGATTGTTCATGGAATCCATGGTTCCGGGAGGACACAGAAGAGTGGGAGGTGGGGGAAAAGGAGGCAGGTGCCAACAAACCCAGGGACAAGGGAAGAATAAGTGTTCTACAATTGATGGCAAGGAGGGCATAGGATGCTTGGTGGAGGGTGCTCAATCAAGGGCAACGTAGCTGAGAGGAATAACCAAAACCAGAATGAAGGCCAAACATGATAGTGGGACAGGAGGAAAGTAAAAGGAAATAGAACAGCGGCTCTCGACCTGTGGGCCATGACCCCTTTAGGGGTCAAATGACCCTTTAACAGGGGTTGGCCAATTCATAACAGTAGCAAAATGACAGTTATAAAGCAACAAAAACAATTTTATGGTTGGGGGATCACCACAACATGAGGAACTGTATTAAAGGGTTGCGGCATTAGGAAGGCTGAGAACCACTGACATTTGTAGAAGTCTAAATACAGGCATGTATATATGAAATAAATTTATAAATAATGATAGGGGAATGAAGAGATCTTTGTACATATATTTCTTAATAAAGTATTATGGCAGCATATGGACATTGGGCCTCCACTCAAGTACACCCTCAATGCAAGAACATTTTGTTCTACTAACACGGCACTCTAGGATGTTCACCTTCCCTGACATGATCGCTGAAAACAAAATGAGTGCATAAACAAATGTGGTGGAGGAAGCTAATGGTGCGCAGCTATCAAAAGATATAGCATCTGGGGTCTTAAAGGCTTGAAGATAAACAAGC
>NW_022103914.1:11232406-11234501 GCF_000313985.2 Echinops telfairi
GAGAGAGGGTGGGGGAGGGAGGTAAAGAATGAGGAGCTGATACCAAGGGCTCAAGTAGAAAGAAAAGGTTTTGAAAGAGATGATGACAACATATGCACAGATGTGTCTGACACAATAAATATATGCAGGGATAGTGATAAGAGCTGTAAGAGCCGGCAATAAAATTTTTTTAAAAACATGGTTTGGTTTAAGCACAATTTAGTTTTCAAGTAACAACCTTGCTTTTCAAAACTCTAAAGAGGTCTTATGCAGTAGACCTATCGCAATGCTTCATCTTTGTCTCTTGACTCATGTTTCCATGAACATTAATGGTGGATACAAACAAAATGAAATCCTTGACAATTTCAACGTGTTCTCCATTTATCATGCTGTTGCCTATTGGTCCAGTTGTGAGGATTTTTCTCTTCTTTACGTTGAGTTGTAATCCACACTGAAGGCTGAAATCCTCGATCTTTTCAGCAAGCAAGATGGTAGTATCTGCTTATTACAGTTTGTTACTACATCTTCCTCTCATCCTGATACTGCCCTCTTCTTCATAGAACCCACTGTTTTTAGTATTTACCCAGCATACAGATTGAATCAATATGGTGAGATGATACAACCCACACACACAGTTCTCCTGATTATAAACCATGCAGTATTCCTTTGTTCCCTTCACACAACTGCCTATTGATACACGCACAGATTCCACATAACCAAAATTAAGTGTTTGGTAATTCTCATTGGTCTCAAGGCTACCCATAGTTCATTGGGATCCACACAGTCAAATACCCCTGAATAGTCATAAAACACAAGGAAACCTATTCCTGTTACTCTCAGATTTGAGTTGAGATCCATCTGATATCAGCAATGATATCCCTTGTTCCACATCTCCTGAATCCTACCTGAACCTCTGGTAGCTCTCTGTCAAAGTACTGCTATAAACTTTGTTGGATGATTTAGCAAAATTTTACTCATTTGCAATATCAGTGATATTGTTCTATAATTTGAGCATTCTGCTGGGCCATCTTTCTTTGGAATGGATACAAATATGGATCTTCTCTGGTTAGTTGGCCAAGTAGCTGTTTTCCAAACTTATTGGCATAGAAGAATGAGTGCTTTCAGTGCTTCATCAGCTTGTTGAAACATTCCAATTGATATTCCATCAATTCTTGTAGCCCTGTTTTTGACTGATGCTTTCATTGAAACTTGAGTTTCTTCCTTTGGTACCATTGCTTCTTGCTCACATGGCTTCTTCCTGAAATGCTTGAATGTCAAGTACATTGTCTACAATGATTCTGTGTATTCTTTCCATTTTATTGTCATGCTTCCTACATCATTCAATAATTTGTCCATGTGGTTGAATTGTATGAAAGATTTGATGAGTATGGGAGTAGCTGCCATCCTAACCTTAAAACTGATTAGCTACTCACAGCAGAACCCATTATGGAATTAATTATATTATCTCACAACCTGGGAGGTTACTAGACCACAATTGCCAAACCAATGAGAATCCTGGCCCAGCCAATTGACACAAAACATCATTAAGACATACACCATATTGTTGCATGTATCTAGAAAATCTGGTATTAAACAGTTTCTACTTTTAAATAGTATGGATGGGTGAGCTAAAACCAAGTTTCATTTTATAGATTTCTATATTTGAACATCTGGGCAAATAGATTTGGTTTTGTAACTAAAATAATAAAAAATATGAACAGATACACCTATAATATTCTAACAAAAAGAAAATGAAAAATAAAAGGCTGAATTCCTTTGCCTTTTGTGTTCCTCTTTGCTGTTCTACATTCTAGCACTCCAGCCTAAACATAATGCAGTTGTTGTAGCACTCTACTTGCCTTTATTTACTTACCACCATAGCTTGTAAAAAACATTCTTTTGTATTTATATGCTGAGTTTCCACCCTTCCGTTAGCCCTTCTCCAGAAATTCTTGCCACTGTCTTATCAGTGTAAAGCTTTCACTTTGTACAGAGATCTATTATAGCAATTTTCATGTAATTTTCCAACAATTTATTCTGCTTTACATTCACTGAGAAGCGGTATTTTTTTAAGGAGATAAAAAAAGAAATAATAAAATATACTGACACTCCATGA
>NW_022103914.1:11234601-11237462 GCF_000313985.2 Echinops telfairi
TTTTTTAAGGAGATAAAAAAAGAAATAATAAAATATACTGACACTCCATGATCAAATTTCCAGATGGTATTGTTTATTGTTAATTTGACGGTATCAGATTATGAGATGGCATTGTTCTCTACCTATATCACAAAACTCAAAGAGGGAACCTTGATGCAAATAAATTTAAAGCACTGGATTCAGGATTTGAAAACCCTATTGACTGATTTCAGATCCCACATTAGCTACCTGCCCTTATTCTGGGTTGTAAATCTCAGAATTGTAAATCTTTATATGCCCAGGGCCTTATATAATAGTTGGTTCCAAACATTTGCAACAATCTATAGCAAATTAATATATAAATGCATACTATTTTATGGCATTGTGCTTTACACAGTGACAATTAAGTTGTCTCTGACATTCAAAATGTCAGTAATACAAAACACTTCACATAGCATAATAAAAGTAAATAAAAAGTACTATATTATATAAGTTTAAAATATGTAAAATAGATTGGCAAGGATAAGGAGCACTTATAATGTGTCATAGAAATATGCTTGAATAAATAATTTAATAATTAGACTGGATATTACCATATATAAATGATGGGATTGGAGAAATTAAGTAAAATAAACAGAAATAATTTCAATTGAGGAAATACATAAAACACGTAAGTAAAACAAATATGTTTAAAAGTGTGAATAGTGCTCACCAGTGATTTGCAATAAGGCAATAACTTTAAAATCAGGTCAGGGAAACTGGATCTTGTTCTTTTGACAAATAGAAGAGATTGTAGTCATTTGCCCCGGGGGAATATGACCAGAGGCTGTGCTTTATTCTAGCAGGGCTAAATTGTGTGGGCCAAAGAGCAGGGGAGTATGGATAAAGAACCTACTTAGAAAGTCGTCTTAATCATTGATATGAGAAGCAATCTAAACTTGAAACATACATGGGGGGAAAAAGTCCAGATTAATTAGGGAGAGATTATGAAAATTCTACTCTAATATTTTAATTTCATCTTTTATAATGAAACCTTGATGTGGTGTTATATATAAGTCATTATGTAATATCTTGGTTTCTGACCAACACTTCATGTATTGAGCTGAAAGAGCCAATATTAATCTAATAATAACAGAATGTGCGTTTCTTCTCTGAAATAGTCTCAAGAGTAAAAATTTTCTAATATGTAACAAAAGATTTTAAAACACAAAGACAAACAAATCAAGGTGTTGCTTGTATTCATAAATAATGTATTAAGCAATAAATACACTTGAAGTCATTCACTTCTATATCATGAGCTTTTTGCATCAAATCTTATACTATTTTCTGATAGACAGGCTTGTGATAAATTTTATAGAAAATCATGGTCAATACCAACTCGGAGAAACAGATGGACTGGAAGTTTTCCAAATGTCTTACACAAAATATTTGTTGGAAAAGCGTGAAGAGAATTTGCCCAGAAAACTGATTGAGAATTTACTGCTTAGTTGATGCTTTAAACGGGTAGATTTTAAAAATTGAAATTTGGTTCACTTTCTTCAATTTTCCACAAAAGTCATAGATATAAAATGGAAAACCTTTTTATAAGGGATCAGTCTTCATTAGGAAAAGAACTGAGTCTGGCGTGTAAAACTTGCTATCAAGGGCAGAGCGGGACAGAAGAGAGAAAATAAAACTATTCTTTCCCAGCAAAAACATCAGATGAATTGTACATTTTATTTTATTCCTTTAAACATTGGATCCATATGACAATCCTATCAAATGGAAAAAGACAAATTAATGGTTTTGAATATGTTAATTTTCAATATGTTATTGAATATTCAATATGCTATTGAAAAGTTTGACTACTTTGGAAAATTCTGTCTTATATTTAGTTCTTACAATTGGTGAATTGGTTGGAATTTGAGTGATTTTATATATATTATTTTGTATACACTGGCCAGAGAGGTGGCTGTTTTCGTGCATTTTAGCAAGGAAGAAAACTGCTTTCTATTTTGGCAAGAAATTTTTTATTTCTGTGGAATTTTGCTTAAGTATGCACTGGCTGTTGCCCCTAGGAGAAATTTATGGCGAAACTTGTCTAAAGAACATTCCATCCAATCATTTTAGTGACTAAAGATCCATTGAACGGCCACCATCACTAACTATAATTACCTTCTTTTTGATAGTCAATGATTTGAATGGATTCATTTCCAAGAAATGCACAGATGTCTAGAAGAGTAAAACATGAAAAGGAATTAGGATTCTAAAAGGAAAAGAGAGACTATTAGGCAAAAGAGGAAAAATTAAAAAGGGAAGAAGTAAGCCGTGCCTTCTTCCTTAATCATGTAGTTCTTATAATTATAGCTAAAAGCACTCACCTCTACATTTTAGAGAATTTAATTGTAATCCCTAATAATAGTTATCCAGACCTCAACATATATCAATATACTATGTTCCATGAAGCAAGGCATCAACAAATGAGAGACAATAAATAATCAGAAATGTTTCCATTTGGTTGTTAAACCTCTGATGGTTTGACATTGACATTTGGGGGCTATTTGCAACACAAAACTTGGCAAACACTAGATGTCAGGATTTTGGTTATGGGGGAGCCACCTTACCTGCATGCCATTGTATTAGTCACCTTAACATCACATTTCCCCTTACTTCAAACTTCCCCCCCCCTTCAGTTCCAATCCTTTACTGCCTCTATTTCCTTCTCATGCTGGCTAATTAGTACATGAAAGCATAACTCAATGATTTAATAAATGCGTAGATGGACTAAATAAAATATCTGACATGCTTAGAAGAATGTTTATGATATGCATATTTTAAACATTTCCCAAATAAATGAATTTTTAGCAGAAATGAAATGGATGTGGATTGACAATAGGTGAAAG
>NW_022103914.1:11237659-11252547 GCF_000313985.2 Echinops telfairi
CTGTGTAAACAGTGATGTATGTCTAGCAGATGGTGGGTGGCATTTGGACTGCCAATCTCAAGGGCGGTAGTTCAAAACCACCAGCCAATCCATGGGAGAAAGATGACGCTGTCTTCTCCCTTAAGGATTTGCGGCCTCAGAAGTAGGGTCCTTATGAAATGGAATAGACTCAAGAGGAGGTGTTTTGGTTTGGGTTTTAAATGGGACCATGATGGTTATGCACAATGGTCATGCGTTGCCTGAGATCCTCAAGGTATGCAGTTCACAACCACTAGCTGCTCCAAGGGAGGAAAAAAAAAAGGCTTTCTATTCCCCTAAGCAACTGTAGTCTTGAAAACTCACCGAGGCAAGTCTACTAAAGCCCAGATCATTCGAATAAGCATGCCCAGAGCACACGAGTAAACTGTTTTTAAAAAAAAAGACTTCAGATTTATATATTATTTTAAAAATTAATTCCAAGTCACAGTACCAGCATAAAGTTTGTTACTGGAAATTACCTACCTGCAAACATACCGCTATATCATCATTGTGCTTTGCAGTTTGCCCCACAAAATGCTACATTTTCCCCTCAAGAAAAAATAGTAGACACTTTAATTTCTAAGCCTACCTCAGATTGTCTGTGACTAATCAAAAGATGGTCAACTTTGACATTATCATATCCTTGATATTGGATATTTTTGAACCATCAGATCTGTAGAAGTCAGTTTCAAATTGTGTTCCTCATGCCCAGTCCTAACTTCTACCCAACAGCAAACAATCATAGGCTCAGACCTTCCACAATGGTCTTGTCATAGAAAGTCCCTGTACTCCACGATCTGAGCAGTTCCTGGGTTATGAATGAGATTTATTCCTAATTGTGTCTTAAATTAAACTTGTAGGTAAGTTGGAGCAGGTACACAGGGATCACAGTTAACGCATGACATGTGCAGCAAGGGAAGGGGATTGTGGTAAAGAATGTCTTAGAAGTAAGGATTGTTTCAATTGTGTCAAAGGGAAGACATTTAATTACCATTATAGGACAACTGTTGTTGTTAGATACCAATGATTGGTTCGGATTCATAGAGACCCTACGCATAATTGAACACAACACCACCCAAACCTTTGCCATCATCACAATTGTTTTTATGTTTGAATCCATTATTGTAGCCACTGTGTCCATCCATCTCGTGGAAGGCCTGCCTCTTTTTTCACTACCCCTCCACTTCACCAAGAATGATTTGAACATTGGTTAAGCGGGACACCATTGATGCGCGGGGGGAGGGGGGTTCTTGTAAAAATTTGGTCTATATGGAACAACAAAAATTTCCATAGAACACAAAAAATAGTATTGTAATATATTTTGTAAATTTCAACATAAATACAATTTACAAATATAACATTAAAAATTATATATAGTATTATTTTATTTTTTGGCATATTTCTCATTTGAGTGAATTTTTTTTAGTAGATTGCTGTCATTGTTTAAAAGGTCATGAAATTTTTCACAAGAATTTGTTAAATTATATTTCACACATAAAATGGCTTTCAAAGTCTCAACACATAATTTTGAATTTTCTGATGTCCACATTTTATTTACCGTAGAATGCGTTCAGTCACAGCATTAGTTCCTGGTAAGGACAGCGCATATTCCATAATTTTTAGTGCATTACTGTATGGAACATGGTTTGTTTCAAAATGGTGAAATATTTCTAACCATTTGTTCTCTATTGTGATATTTCCTGATGACCAAGATTTAACCTTTTCCTTATCAATATATTTTTTAATAATGATACCTCATTTAAAAGATCATTTTCAGAAATATTACTATATGGGAAATTTTGAGTAATATGATCGAATAATTTTTGCTCATCATTCCAGTACTGTCTGCTAAATTCAAGAGAATTTGTGTATTTATGAAATAAATAAGTTACTTATCTAAATTATCTGAATAGCTGATTTGTTGACATCACTTGTTTAAGTAACACTAGCAAGCAGTACGATGCGCATCATCTGAGAGACAGTTACAAAATGTTTTCGTCGTTGCCAATGCCAAAAAATGCCATTGTTCATTAAGTCCAAACAATGGTGGTCGAATTCTAACAACTGATCAACAATGCGAACTTTGATAAGCAGTTCTTGATAAGCAGTTCTCAACAATTATTTGTTATTATTAAAGTTTAACATTATAAAATTAACAAAAATAATGTAAAACTCATATTCTGATGAAATAGCCACATGGCAGCCAAAAACCGTATATTCCCTTCCCGTTCTCCTGCCGTTCCCTAGCTTGTCGTGCATTCTTTCCAAAAATCAGGACTTTTTAAAAATGACGCGGGACGCGGGACAAATTGTTAAAAATCAGGACTGTCCTGCCAAAAGCGGGACGTCTGGTCACCTTACTCTAAGGACCATTGAGGGTGTAAGGACCATTCAGACAGATCTGTTTGGTCTTTTAGCAGCCCTTTAGCAGTACTTTCAATAATGTTCACCAGCACCATAGTTCAAATGCACCAATTCTTCTTTGACCGTCCTCATCCAATGTCCAGCTTTCATAAGCATGCGAGGTAATTGAAAATGCCACAGCTTGGAGCAGGCCCATCTTAATCCTCCAAATAATGTCCTTGCTTTTCAACACTTTAAAGAGATTTTATACAGCTGATTTACCTAATGCAATGTGTCTTTTGGTCTCTTGACTGCTGCTTCCATGAGCTTTAATTGTGGATCCAAGCAAGATGAAATTCTTGAAAACTTCAATCTTTTTCTCTATTTATTATGATGTTACCTATTTGTCTTCTTTACAATGAGTTGTAATCCATACTGAAGACTCCTTGATCTTTAGCAACAGGTGCTGCAAATCCTCCTCACTTTCAGTAAGCAAGACGATGTCATCTGCATATATCTGGTTGTTAATAAGCCTTCCTCTAATCTTGATACTGCATTCTTCTTCATATAATCCTGCTTCTCTGAGGATTTGCTCAGTACACAGATCGAAAAGCATGGTGAGACAATACAATGCTGATGTACATCTTTTCTTATTTTGAGCCATGCAGTATTCCTTTGTTCTGTTCACACAACTGCCTCTTAATCCTTATATAGGTTCTGCATAAGTACAATGAAGAGTTCTGGCATTCTTATTCATCTCAAGGGTATCTATAGTTAGCAAGCATCTTTCTAATGTTCTCTAGTTTCAGGCAAGATCCATCTGATATCAACAATGATATCCTTTGTTCCAAGTCCTCTTCTGAATCTAGTCTGAAATCCTGAGAGCCCTGGCAATATTCTGCTGCAACCATTGTTCAGCAAAATTTTAGATGCATGTGATATCAATTATATCACATGCAAGTTGCCTATAAGTCTGTTTGTAACCTTGGGCTGCCTGTCCTGACCATTTGTATTTATTTTGATCGGTGCTAAAGTAATCTCTGCCCTACTTTTGTTGAAGAAAGCCATGAAAATTTAGACAAGAAAAATAATGTGTTGTATTCTCTATCAAGGCCATCCTTGAAAACAAGTAATTGTTATTTTAGCTTCTGATGCAAGCTTTGTGGTTCAAATCCACCAGTGACTCTGTAGGAGAAAGATTAAGCTATCTGCTCTTATAAAAACGGGAAAACTTCAGAAATGCTATATAGAGTTGCTATGAGTTGTAAATGATACTATGACGGTGGGTTTTGAAGCAAATGTGTTAAGATGAGAGTTTTAAAAAAATGTTAAGTAGAAATCACTCTCTCTCTTTTTCTTTTTCCAAACTATTTTATTGGGAGCTAATTCAGATATTACATCATTTTATAATTCAATCACATGAAACAGTTTTGTACAATTTCTACCACAATCAGTTTCAAAACATTCTTTACTTCTTGAACTCCTTGACATTAGCTCCCTTTCCCCCCTACTAATGTACCCCTAATCATGTACCCCACTAATGTAACCCTACTGATATACTCCTACTAATGTACCCCACTAATGTACTCCTACCAATGTACCCCTAGTAATGTGCCCCTACTCTTGTACCCCTACTAATGTACCCCTACTCATATACCCCTAGTAATGTGCCCCTACTCATATACCCCTACTAATGTACCCCTACTAATGTGCCCCTACTCTGGTACCCCTACTAATGCATCCCTCAGAAACCTTTATTCTACTTGCTGTCTCTATAGGTTCATGAATGTTGGATTTCATAGACTGAAAAACAGAAAAATCATGTAAAAAAAATTTGAAAGGGTCACCCCCAATAACAAAATGCATCTGAGATAAGCCTCAATATGAACAAACAAAACAAACAACAAAACCTGAAAATGTTGTGAGATCAACATAGGAAATAAGGCTCCAGTACTATCTTTCTACCCTTAATAGAGGGAGGGAAGAAACTGGTTCCTAAATGGAGAGCAGTGGAGAGATGACTACAGAAGATCAAAATGAGATGTCTCTTACGAAGACTAAGGTGCACCTGGCCCAAGCCATGATAGTTTCAGTTGACTTGTATGCATGTGAAAATAAGGAACAGTAAAGAAGAATTCATAGCTTTTAATCACAGTGCTGGCAAAAAAAAATGTTTTAATACAGATTGCCAGAGAACAAACAAATCTGTCTTGGGAGATATTCAGCCAGAATATTCCTTAGAATGGAGAACGAAGAGATTTCATGTTATGTATCCGAGTATCGTATAGAATTGGGCAAAATTTGGTCTGCTGTAAATTGGGTTAATAATTAGAACCAACTTGATGACATTGAACAGCAACAACTGGAGCAAGTGGTCATTTCCGAAATCTCAAAGTGTTTTCAGGATCTTTCTGGTGCGCATCATCACTTTCTGCCCTGTGTTATGGTCATGGTACACAGCCTCCCTCCGTATTAGACATGGATATCCTCAAGGACAGGGCTTTCTGTTTATTCCTCCTGGTACTTCTGCAAATAATCACATGGAAACTTTTGGAGTGAAACATGACAGCAAACATCTAGTAATCCAGGTGGGATTACTATGCAAGAAAAAAAAAACCTACATTAATGTGGGGAGAAGTCAGATCCTTGCTGCCAGACTGCTGTCTCATCCCACAGCAGGGCTGGGCCTACTCCCTGCTGCTGGAGACAATGGATTACCTCTCTGGAGCCAAAGGCCATTAGTTTGATTCCTGTGGGTGGAGTTCACACCCAACTGATAATGGTTCCTATGAAGACCCAAAATCAAGTTAAGCTGTTACCAGAAATCTAGGATCCGCCTATCTTGCCGCCTATCTTGCCACATGTACACCCCCAATCCCTTCTCCTTCTGTAGTGCATATGTCCCTAGATCACCTCCTCCCATCACTGTAATACCTGTGGCACAACCCTTTCCTGTGACGTATGTCTTCACCTGTAATGTGGGGGCTTGCACGTCCCCAATGTCCCGAGAGAGTATAAAAGCTTGGGGAGCATTAAAGATGGCTCTCACTCCCTCCACGTGGACCACCAAATGGGGCTGAGGTGAGCATGCTATCATAATATGTGTCTGACTCCATTTATTTCTATATATCTTCTATCTCTCATGCTCTCTATAACTTTACTATAATATTTACTTATTATCGCTGTACAATTGTGCCTACCGAACCCGTAGTGATTGTGCTAGGAGCTGGCTTCTTCTGGCACATTAAATCTTTTATTCTTACTGAAAGTATTACTTTATGTATGGTGGTGGTTAAAGTATTCTTACTTGGGTACCACTCATTAATTTCAAACAAAACCTGTTTACCTATGATTAGGAATGGCTAAAGATAAGTTTTGTCAGTAATATATTTGTCTTAACCTTACCAGTTTGCATTCCATAAAAGGTCAATCACAATAGTGAGGGAATCTGCTGACGTAGTTAACTTCAAGGAACAGTGGTCAGTTCGGACTCCCAAGGGCCAAATAAGAGATATATTCTTCAAAGGACACAGGAGAATACAAGGATTTTTAGGAAGAAATTTTAAGGGAAAAAAAAAAACTGAACTCGTGAGAAGGACAGGAAAATAGCATCAAGAAAATATTTCTCCATCGTGACAATGTATCTGCTCTTTCTTCAAGGATAGAAGAAGAGCTGTCCTGTGAGGAATAAGTTGGAAAACTTATTCCATCCATCCCACAGCCCCAATATTGCCCCTTTAGACTTCCTTTTGGTCTCCATTTTGCTCTGCAATCTTTCACCCAAATCACAATTTAAAAAATTAGAAGTCAATGTCAGCTAGTTTTATTCTTATGTAATCTTTTAGAGGTTGTATAGTATTACATCTTCCATTTAGATTCATGAGATTATTTAGTTGATTTTCATGACTATGGCTATCAGATTTTAAAATGCTTTATTTTGGTTACTTTTTGACTTTAGCAAATAAAAGCTCTTGGTAAACTGTGACAACACATAAATTAATTTATATTTAATGAATTTTTTTTGTTTTTAAAGCTTTTAATTTTAAAAATAGGCCTAATAGACATTTTATTCCTCATAAAATGCAGACTTTTAAAAATACTGAACTTACTAAATTCTAAAGTAATTCTTACTTGTCAAGAAATCTACATGATTAAACCTCTGAACTTCTGTATACATTAGCATTTACAGTGGCTTGAAAAGCTGTCAATTAGAGTGGGGAGGGAGGGGAAAAAAGAGGAACTGATACCAAGGGCTCAAGTAGAAAGCAAATGTTTTGAGAATGATGAAGACAACATATGTACAAATGTGCTTGACACAATGGATGGATGGATGGATTGTGATAAGAGTTGTATGAGCCCCCAATAAAATGATTTTTTTAAAGCTGTCAATTAACATAAAGAAGGATTTGACCTGTATGTTGATAACTCAAATTTGTATTATCATTGGGCTATTGGTCATTATCGCATTTTCTTCTTACCTGGTGAAATAGCCTGTCCTTAGAGGGAAAAGAAACTGATGGAGTTTGGTCTACATTTTTACTGAACTCAATGGAGCAATGCTGTAAACATTCTGTTCAGTTTTTCCAAGGTCAAAATTTCCCCAGGTCAAAATTTTCCCCTAACCTCTGAAACCCCACACAATTCATAATGGTCATTTCCAGATATGCTATACTGAAGATCTCTTCCTCTCAAATGGGCCAGGTTTCTGGAGGAAGTTTTTTAAAAAATAATAACTTATTTGGCTATGAGACTAAAATCATAAATTGGCAATAAAAATTATTTTTAAATATTTAGGGCATACAATTAAATGTATATTAAGTGTTTTCTTCAAATGATCCTTATATGTCAGCATTTATACAGAACTTTGCAAACACATATTACTTCTCAATTAATATTCATTATTCCTTACTCCACCCCTGGTACTCCAGCTCTCTGTTTATGGAGGTGAATTAGTTATTTATCTTTAGAAGCACAAATAACTGGCATTAAATTTTAAGTCTCTAAACTCCAGCCTGCTGTCTTATGCTGTCTATCATTTACAGTTTCACAATGGAAAATTTTCATTTTTCTCTAAAATAAAAATTTGACCCAGAAAGAAATATTTCCTTGATTTAAAGCAGAAAAGCATCTGGCTTCGTGTGTTTGTATATATTTATGTGTATGTGTGCATGAACACATGTGAATAGATATTTGACATTCATGTCACATTTTAGAATTTTGGGGGTCCATGAAAGGGGGTAGTGCATTTAAATACAAGCATACATTATGACAATAAATAACATTTTAGAAATATTCTGATGAACTTTTCCCCAAGTGCTAGAAAATATACAGAACCTATTGTAAAAAGCATGATTTTATCTGATTAAAGAAAATGTCAAGTTACTTTTGCATATTTTTTCCTAATTAAAATCTAGTGGTGATAGATTCAGGTCTTCTAAAATTTACTGTGATAATTTCAATTCCTCACGACATGAAAATATTTCTTTTGAAATCTCTATCAAATTTTAATAAGTCAAAGCATGTACATACTAGGCACCAAATTGTGGGGGAAAGTCAGCCCCCCACAACTAATCATGGGTTTGATAGTCGCAATTGTATGGTTGAGATATATAAAGATTATAATAAAATCATAAGAGAATAAGGAAAGATAGAAGAGAGATTGAAATAATGGAGTCAGACACATTTCATAGTAGCAAGCTTACCTCAGCCCCTCTTGGTGGTCCTTGTGGAGAGAGAGATGAGAGGGCAGGAGAGAGGGGGAGGGGAAGGAAGACAAAGGAAGAGGAAATGGGGAATGAGGGATCAGGAACCAGGGAAGAGGGAGCTGAGGGAGTGCGAGGGGAGAGAGCTTCTTTATTGCTAACCAAGGCTTATATAGCTTTGGGGAGCATGCAAGCCCCCTAATTACAGGTAAAGACATACATCACAGGAAGGGGTTGCACTTTAGGTTATACAGTAATGAGAGGGGGACAACTTAGGGGTACACACGCTATAGAAAGAGGAAGGACTAAGGGTATACATGAGACAAGAAGGGCAGATCCCAGATTCAGGATGGTGGCCGTTATAACTTTGGATGTCACTGTGCACATTTGACCTGTTCTCTGGCTCTCTAAGGAAACCGTTATCAGTAGGGCGTGAACTCCGCCTACTGGGATGAGACCATGGCTGCAAGCCTTTAGGGAGAAGTAGCCCATTGTCCTAACAGCAGGGAGTGTGCCCCTCTTGTGGTGGGACCACAGATTAGTCTGGCAACTGACTGCCTTCAGGGAGGATGTCTCTAAACCTCTGACCTCCAACCATATGTTGGCAAACAGCCTTTAATGTTTGGCATATCTTTGGGGGAGACAAAACTGTGGAAAAGTCCCTTTATAATCCCACACCAAGTCTTCTACCAATAGAAAAGAGATGAAAGAGATGTTCACCTTGGAGATGTAGGAACCTATGTGGAGAATTAAAACATATATGCCTGGAACATAAAATACATATAAAGTTATAGTTTTCTCCAACAATTAGAGTTCAGTTTTTCACTCCTTGGAGTTAGAGACTCATAGTAGAGTTTATTAGTTATAGAATTACAGGCTTTTCATGCAGGAAGCTATTTTGAATTGTATATGCATTATTATGAGCAAATGTACATGAAAATATAAAGTTATAGGTAAAGAAAATTTAATTCAGGGCCTACATAAAACAATGTAACCTTAACCCGTTGGGTGACCCTACAGTTTATTTGTTATAGAAATCTGGTACCCTGAAAGGCTACAACTTCCGTCATCTATCAACCTCTTCCAACCTATTCAAAACAAAATGCATGAGCAATTACTATGTCCCCCAGTGGAGGAAGAGGAGCAGAGTAAAAGCAATACACACACCCTTCAGACATTGCAAACCCAGGCAGTCATCAAGGTGAATGACAACTTAAATTCCATAGCCTGGGTGGCATAAACAAAACAAAAGAAAAAACTTTCCATCTATTTGAGGTAATGAAGGAACTGCTTTGCCTAGGCAACCTGGAAAAGCATGCACAAATCACCCTTGATGCTTTCAAGTTCTCTAAGTAGTCTCACAAACATGCTGAAGCACAGGATGCCACGGTAAAAACAAAACAAAATAAACACACAGGAATACCATATGCCATAAGTAAAACAAGCAGAAACGCATTCCTAAGTTGATCTCATAGTTTGGACTGTATCATGGCATAGTGATGCTTACTAAGTTTAAAATATAGTTGCAACAATAAGTTTACGTGAAATTATTTTTAAAAATAAAAAAACAACTAGAATTGTCAGACCAAATAAATGAACATATAAAGTCTTAATTAAAAATAAGTAAATAAACTTGCTGACACTGAATTGATTAGAACTCATAGTGACTCATTTGTAGTAGAAATTATTTGCTATAATCTTTCCAAAGGTAATTAGTAGTTTTACTTCTGACTCTTGATGAATTTCAACAGCCCATCTTTATTTTAGCAGCTGAATGTCAAACAGTTGTGCCACCCAGACCCCTTTGAAATCTTGAGAGTAGGACATAAACAGCAGAATAGACTGAGTCAAAGAAGTGATTAGTGAATTGGCTAATTGGACTAGATTAGTGAATTGCCATGTGGTCTAGACAACAATAAAAGAGATATGAAAGATTACATGAGGAGAATTCTAACATATTATTCATATTTCAGAGAGAAATAAAATAGACACTGAGACAGAGGCAAAAATAACAGTTAAGAATTTTCCATATTTCATTAAAGAATCTGATTTACAGATTGAAAATTTCTAATTCCATATCAAATAAATAAAATCTCTTTATTTCTAGAAACATTACAGTGAAGTTTATGAATGCCAGAAGCAAAGAAAATATTCTTTAAAAGCTTTAGAGTAGAAGAATAATTTACTTATAAAAGACCCTCACTTAGATTTACAACATATTTCATAAGCCAGAATACAATGTAATAAAATCTTCCAGGTCTGAGAGAAAAAAACAAAAAACTTGGCGGTTTAGGATCACACACCTTAGTAACAGATAATTTGAAAACAAAAATGAAATAAAGACAACTTTAGCCAAACAAAATCAAGAATTTCACTACTAATGACTCTTTGTTATATGAAATTTTGAAAGATATAATCATTCACAAGAAAAAAAACAGTACCACAAAACAAGTCTGAGATATTGTAAAAATTGTAAAGCCAGATTGCCTCCATAACAGGCTCCGCCACCTCGGGTAGGCATCGGTCTCATTTTTTCCCCTAGCAGTACAGAGCCGGAGAATCCCGGAAAATGAGGCTAGCCAACCCGGATGACAGGGCGGGCCAAGCCACCAATGAAAAGATGACACAAGCCCTTACCCTCAGCTCAACACAAGCAAGCCAATCAGCGGAAAGCGGGAGGGGCAGACTGGGAATGCCCCGGTTACATAAACCCTGTGTTTATAAGCGACAGCCTTCTCTTTGTTCAGGGCTCTTGTCCAAGACAATGCACGTGATTGAGTGCCTGAGGACTTGAACCCTGGCTTAAGCTAGTACAAATAAAACCTCTCTTGTGATTGTGGCCTTGTGTCTGATCTCCTTCCGTTGTTGGGGTAAGCGCTCCTGTCCCTACAATCTAAGGAGAAAAAGAGTACAGATAAAATACTAAATCTGTGGTAAGAACATTGAGTAAATAAAACAATATTTTCTTTGTTGTTAAATAGTACATATAGGAATGTATAACAGTAGTTCAAGTTCAAAAGTTAATGGAATAGAAATATCTTCATCATACTGGAAAAATGAATTGTATAAATTTGTAATTTTATCATATCTGTTTTAAGTTTTAGGAAACTACTAAATGGTTAGTGAATGCATTGTTGTTCTAAAAGCCAAAAAAATAAGTCCGAATCAAAAAAGTCCCGGGAAAAAAAAAAACACACACCCCACACTCGTGCCACACTCACAAAAGGGCCCATATGTGAGACTCTCGTGCCCCAGAAAAACCCCAAAAAGAACATCTCTGTGAGACCCCCCCTCTAGACATATCTCCAAAAAAAAAAAGAACACAGCTCTCTGGCGAGAGATATTATATACATTATATCAAAAGCTTATAAGATATGGGGGTTTATATTAGAAAGTCATTTCCCCTTTGAGAAAGTTAGATGAGATTATTCATCTGTCACCTTTAAAATAATTTCATTTCGATGTCCCAAACCCTGCTATTTCTCTTAGTCAATGTATACAGAGTCCCTGCTTTGTGCAGGACAAAATGCTTTCTCTGAGAAGACTAGGACACAGGTCTTGTCCTTAAAGAGTTCAGAGCAAGGGGGGGAAAAGTACTAAACGTTAAGTTACAGTGTTATGAAGAAGCACCCTGGTTAAGAAAGACTGTCAACCATAGAAGAACCACTAACTTTGTCTAGAGGATACAGGGACAGCATCATGCGAATCGTGTTATTTGATCTCAAGAGAGAACATCATGTTCAGAGATATCAGGATGTCAAAATACACTGAGAGAAATCTGAAAGTGAATGTGTGGATTTTTTAAAAAAGAGTAAGTAAATGCTGAAAACTTTCAGAATTGTGCAGGACAGCAGAATGTATTGGAGATGAAAAAGATAAGAAGGTCATAAGAAAGAGGCCACAGATAAATGCAGGTAGGATTAGAGGAGGATTTGGAGTAGGGTGGTACCACTAAATAAACAAGAGAACAGAAAAGTATAAAGCAATTGACCAGATTTTTTAATGGTTCTTAAAAGAAGAGACTTGGGTATAGACTGTGAGTGCTTTGGGGCAGGTAAGATGTCATGTACATTTAGGGCTGTCTGGTTTTGGTGGTGGGACTCAAGTAGTAGAGCCATGGATTCTATTCCTCACACAATGGCATTCTTCAAAAGGAAACATTTCTCAACATTCTTAGAGTGATAGGTTGATGGAAAAGGGGTGAAGACATGAAAACACAGCAGAGAAGACCACGTGCAAGTGAGAGTCCTTGTGATCAGTATATGTTTGAGGCACAGGTAGTTAGGCCTGAAGAAAAAGAGAACACAAGGTGGTGGTGGAGACAAATGGTTATAGGCCTTCACCATCTGCAACCCATCAGTACGATTAATTTGTAACATGGCCCTGCTCTCAGTCAGAATCTCAACAACAAAAAAAAAAGAAGAAGAAGAAGAACTGATTGGTGCTTAATAGATGTCTGCTAAATAAATCTGTTTAATTAATAAATTAAGGAATGATGGCAAAAATCCAGCTGGCTACAAAGGTTCCTGTGTTAGACATTTGGAAGAACTGCTTAAAATACAAGGTGATCAGCCTCAATACAGGAAAACTAAAGTAGTTTTGAAGTTTGTGCACAACATAGTGCAGATAATTAAATGAAGTGTGGGGTGATTTCAAAGTCTTCAAAGGGAAAAAAAGATTCAGTGAATTAGCATTTCCAGGAGAGAAAAATGTTTGCTGTGTGCAGTGTGACTGACAAAATGGAAAAATGTATAGGCTAAAGCTAAAAATAATAGGTTGAGGATCAAACCATGTAGTTCCCTGCATTTGCATATCCTGAATACATTACAAAGATACCAAATTATTTTAAGAATATGGATAAGTTGCTAAAATCTGTGGTTCAAAATTAACAGTCTACAATGGGAGAATTAATCAGATGAGAACCAGCAGGGATGACAGAAAAACTAGTCAGAGTCATTTTGAAGTCTTGGATGATTTAGATTAGATTGGTGGCTTTGGAGATAGAGAATTAAAGAAAAGATTTATGAGCAGTTTATAAGGTATAGTAGATAGGATGGCAGATGATATATGATGGTCCGGAAGATGGTCCAGCTTATATGACTGAATAGAAGGTTAAAGCTTCTATTGAGCTAGAAGGAAGATAAGACCTCATCGTTCTCACAAGGAGCCTTGGTGTTGTAGTGGCTGATGTATGGATGGATTGGACCCTTAACCCACCAACTGCTCAAACCCACCAACTACTCCTCGGGAGAAATAGGAGACTTTTCTGGTCCCTCCCCAAATTCACAGCCTTGGAAACTTACAGAGGCAGATCTACTCTGTCCTATAGAGTCACTCTGAGTTGCAATCGATTAGGGAAATTAGTTTTATATTTGTTGGGTTTTGGGGTGTTTTTTTTTTGCTTTTGAGGCTTTTTTTTTAGGTGCCATTGAATCAGTTCTCCCCTACAGCAACCATGCATCATCCTCCCAATTGTGTTGTTTGAACCCATCATGGCAACCGCTGTATCAATCTTTCTCATTAAGGGCCTTCCTCGTTTTCATTGCCCCTCTACTTTACCAAGCATGGTGTCCTGCAGGGACTGGTCTCTCCTAACACATGCAAAATATATGAGATGAAGTCTCTCTATTCTTGCTTCTAAGGAGCACTCTGCTTGTACATCTTCCAATGCAGATTTACCTTTTCTTTTGGAAACCTCTGGTACTTTCATGATGCTTTTGAGGATAAAACTAGGTACATGGCAAAGTGGGGACAATATAATGATTTTGGATTGGGAAATATCTAATTGGATATCTAGGACATGGCGACAACTAAGATGGAAACATCAATTTGATCTACATGTATGTAACAGAGAAATATAATTTCCAAGAGAAAAATATTAATATGAGAAAAATAAAATTTTTTCAAATAAGCCTGAAGAACTCTAAAAACATAATGGATTGATTGAACAAATGTTACCAAAAAAGGGCACCTAAAAAGGTAAGGATAAGAGAGGGTTTTTTTGTTTTGTTTTGTTTTGTTTTTAAGAGAGGTTTTTTTTAATGTTATGGAAAATTGTCAGTATATGTCAGTTTCTTTCATTTTGAAGCACTCTCATAATCTGGAAAGCAATTAGTCATGGAAGCCAAAGGAAATGAGAGTTTCTAAAATGCAGACGTAGTCAACTATATTAAAAACTGCCAAGAGTCGAGCTAGTCATGAAGGAAAGAGTGGCTATTTTACTTCATGACACAAGGGCCTCCGTAACCTTAAGGAGAATTGTTTCTAGATATTAATAAAGGAGAATCTGAAATGTATTGAGAAGTGATTGGTAAAGAAATAAATTGCATAGTATAAACCAGAGTCTTTCAAAATGTCATTGGAAAAGGGAGAAAGTGAAAGGATACGGACTCAAAGCAAGGTCCTTTGTTGTCGCTGAGATTTTGCTTTCTTTTAGTGAGAGACACCTGAGCATTTTTCAATGACTGTAAGAAGAATCCACTGAAAGTGAGAAGAATAAATGAGTAAGATTCTTAAGAACACACAAGGAAGTTGTATTCTGAAGCAAAGAGAAGCAAAGAATAAATATAACAAGAAGGTTTGACACAAGAAGTACAATCCACAGTTTAATCAAACAAATAAAAAGCTTTAAAGGACCATGCAGGAAAGTGATTGGACAGTTTCACAGTTACCACGATTGTTATTCTTGTTAGGTGCCATCACATTGGTTTCCAGAGTGACCCTATGTACAGCAGGACCAAACACTGCCTAGTCCTGCGTCATCCTTACAATTGTTATTATAATCGAGCCCATCATTGCAACCACTGTGTCAATCCGGCCCTTTTG
>NW_022103914.1:11253256-11261546 GCF_000313985.2 Echinops telfairi
TAGGATTAAAATTAAAATAATTTTTAAAATATAGTTACTTTATAACAATCAAATTAATTTAATTTATAAAATAACAATAAAATATGTTCATGTAATTGTGTACCTACTGTGTTTTTAAGCAATATGTATATAATTTATAATATAATTTTAAATTATTTTTTAAAGATTTTTAACGTAATGAGGAAGAAAAGAGGATGCAAATTCAACGATGATCTAAGAAGTGAATTTCCTTTTATTAAAAAAAACAAAAGCGATTACATGGTAAAATGTGAGAAATGTAATGGTGAATTTTCTATTTCGCACGGCGGGAAGAATATTTCAAAGCACTTGGAGAAACAGAAACATAAAAGATATTTAAATACTGCTGCATCTTCCTCCAAAATACAGGAGTTTTTTCAGAAAACAACTTATGGAGACGAAGAAAAGAAATTAGCATTAGCAGAAGGACTTATGTCTTTTCATGCTATTAGTCACAATCATTCCTTCAGATCTATGGACTGTACATCACAAGTTGTTAAAAAGTATTCAACAAAAAATTTGCCTGTGCTAGAACAAAATCCGACGCAATTGTGTGTAACGTGCTTTCCCCATATGCATTTTCAGAATTAAACAAAAATCTAGAAAAAATTAATTTTATATCCATATATTCTGGCGCATCTAATCATAAGGATATAAAGTTATTTCCAACCATTATTAGATTTTTTGATTCGGAAACGAATAAAAAATTAGAATTTTAGATTTCGTTTCTTTGTCTGGCAAAACTTCTGAAATAATTTTCAGTTCCATTATTAATATTTTGGAAAAAAAACAATTTAAAACATAAAATGATTGCATATTGTGCAGACAGCACACACATAAATTTTGGAGGAAAAGCGAGAAGAGGTACAAATAATATGTTTCATAAATTAAACAAAAACCTTAAGCAAAACATTATTGGTGTTGGTTGTGCAGCACACATAATACATAACACCATTCAAACAGCTGCTGGTTTGTTGCCCTTAGAGGTAGAAAATATTGTTATTAAAATATTTTCTTTAAAAATATATATATTCTTATTTCTATATATACACTGTGCGCGTTGAAATGCTTAAAGAATTTTGTGAAATTGCGGAAGTAGAATAACAGAAAGTACTTGGATACAGTAAAACGTGCTGGTTAGCTCTTTTGCCAGCTGTCGAAGAATTTTGAAAATATATGATCCTTTGAAATCCTACTTTCCTAAAAAAAAATCCTACTTTCCTAGAATTTTAGAAGAATTTTTAAAAAAAGAATCTTCAAAAATTTGGCTTCAGTTTGTACACAATCAAGGAGTTCTTTCTCAAAATGCTATAAAACTTATTGAAGGTGACAAAATTTTGGTAATCGAAGTAGCAAGTGAAGTTAATAATTTAAAATGTCAGTGTCAAGAGCAGTTAGGAAATAATTTTCTTCTGTTAACTATCCGTAATAGTATAAGCCAGCTAGAAGAACAAGGTGCAATAAATCATGCAGATATCATGAATTGCATTAAAAATTCTATAGTAACTGCATAGATTATTTAGAACAGTGGACGGTACATTACAATGATATTGAACATTTTCATTGGGTTACATTAAAACAAGAACTTAATTGGAATGATGTGCAAAAATCATTCAATCATATTACTCAAAATTTCCCATATAGTAATATTTCCAAAAATGAGCTTTTTAATGAGGAATCATTGTTTAAAAATATATATTGATAAGGAAAAGGTTAAATCTTGGGCATCAGCAAAAATCACAATAGAGAACAAATGGTTAGAAATATTTCATCATTTTGAAACAAACCATGTTCCATACAATAATGCACTAAAAATTGTGGAATACGCGCTGTCCTTACCAGGAACTAATGCTGCGACTGAACGCGTTTTTTCTACGGTAAGTAAAGTGTGGACATCAGAAAAATCACAATTAAGTGTTGAGACTTTGAAAACCATTTTATGTGTGAAATATAATTTAACAAATTCTTCTGAAAATTTCATGACCTTTTAAAAACGACAGCAATCTACTAAAAAAAATTCACTCTGATGAGAAATATGCCAAAGAATAAAATAATACTATACATAATTTTCGATGTATTATATTTGTAAATTGTACTTATGTTGAAATTTAAAAAATATATTACAATACTATTTTTGCGTTCTATGAAATTTTTGTAGATCCATATAGAACACATTTTTAATCAAGAAGCCCCCTCCTCCCACCCCTAGTCAATGGTGTCCTGCTTTACCAATGTTAAAATCTGGTCACCTTAACCAATGCAGAATACATGAGATGAAGTTGCTCTATCCTTGCTTCAAAGGAACATTTCTGCTACGCTTTTTGCAAGATGTATATGTTTGTTCTTTTGGCAGTCCAAGGCACTTTCAACATTCTCTGTCAATCCCATAATTCAAATACATCCATGTTTCCTTAGTCTTTGTTATTTAATGGCCAACTTTTACATGTATATGAGACAATTGAAAATACCAAGGCTTGAGTCAGGCACATCTTAGTCCTCATAGTACCATCCTTGCTTTTCAACATTTTAAAGAGATCTTGTGCGCAGATTTGCCCAGTGCCCATCGTTTGTTCTCTTGACTGATGCTACTGCAATAGAGCATAGTTATCCCTTTGTCTCCCGCTCAAATAAAAATAATTAAAATATGAGTAAAGATAAAATTATAATGGAGATCATTTGAATATTTAAAATGAGTTTTAATTTCTATTTTATGATAAGTCATAAACAACTTGCACATTGAAAATAATCAGGATAAGTTATCAAATAATCAATGTTATCACCACTCCTCGCATCCAGGTGTGCTTTAACAAAAAATCTTAAAGGGACAGACAATTTATTATAGATTAAATGTGATTAATATTGGAATAAAAATATAGCGAATGCAACCACCCTTAAAATGATGTTTTTACTTATAAAAATATTTCACTCAGTCTTATAAAACTGTATAATAATTACCCCCCATTAGGCCTGACTAGAAATATTGATAGTGGGACAAGAAGAAAGTAAAAGGAAATAGAGGAAAGAACTAGGAGGCAAAGGACATTTATAGAAAGTCTAAAAATTTTAAGCAATATTCTTCCTCTTTCTCTTATAATCACTTAGAAAGCCCTACAGCTAACTCTGGGAAACCTGGGCAGTACATTTCATAAAACCTACGGAATGTGACGGCTGTGACAGTCACTACTGAGAAGCAGAAAAATGACGGCTTTGATTCCACAGAAATAAAAAAAAATCTGGCACAAATCATGACTTTTTGAGAAAATACACTTACATTACATTAAAATTCATGTTATTTTAGATCTCAAATTTTAGAATCAATCCATAGGTAAATGATGTGAGATGACTGTGGTTTCAAAGTAGATTTTAAAACTAAATGACTAAAATCATGTATATGTAAATGAGTAAGAGGCAGGGGTTGGAAAGTGAAATTGGCAAAATTCAACAAAAAATTTTCCTCAGAGGGAAAAAAAATAATTAAAAGAACCCAACAACTTGCAAATGGAGAAGTTTGATGAGACTATTTTTTCAATTTTACCTCTGTCACACATTTGCTTTATGATCTTAGACAAGTTCCATAAACGCTTTATGCAAACTAAATTTTATACAATAAATCATTGGTTCCCTCTTTTGTAAAATGGGAATCACTTATGTTATTCTGATTGGAAAGTAATACATGTTAAATAGTTAATATTCTACCTAAATCCCCTGTCATTGAGTTGATTCTGACTCACATTGATCCCATAAGACAGAGCAGAACTGCTCCATTGGATTTCTAAGCCTCTAAATTTTTTAAAACCCATCTGTTGGGGTTGAACCACTAACCTTGTGGAAAGCAACACAACGTCTAACTGAATGAGCCACCAGGACTCCCAGCATTGAATCTGCCATAGAGAAAGTGCTGAGTAAAACATGTATTATAACAATGAACAATAATGGGGAAAGATATTTTATAAACAACAATGGGAAAAACATTTCATTTTCAAGTTATTATTTCCTAAATTATTCTTGACCCATTTGAAGACTATTGAAAAATAAGTGAGCTACGACTAGAATTCAAGTATCAGGATTCCTAATGTAGCATAGTATCCCAGAGCCTCTTGTTCTCCTTTTTGTATTAAAAGCCAACAAGGGACACACTTCTTCATTTTTCATGACACCATGTTCCAAACCCGCTAGCTTTTGTAACTCAAAAGTAACATAGAGCATAAAATACGAAGATGGTATAGTTACATGAATTAGGCATGTAATTTCAGACAACTGCATAATATTTACACAATAAAATGGCTTGAGGATCTTTGGTTAATTTTTCTAGTTACACAATAACTTATTATCTACTTGGTTTTTAATCTAGAAGTTAATTTCAGCACATCCAAATATGTTCCATCACCTAATACTAGAAAGCATCAATGCCCAGACAAACCTGAAGCTCTGCTATTATTCTTCAGTCTTCCCTCGACTAAACCTTTCCAAGCCTCTGTGTTCCAGTTTTCCATCTGTGGCACGATGCTTTCAATATTATTTCCTTCTAACTTGCTGTGACATGTTTTTTCATGAAAAATCCTTCTTTTAAATTAAAACGAACAAGTAATTAACACACACATTGAGTAACTATGGGAAAATCGAGAGGAGTAAGATGGCAGGTCCGGTAGTTTGCTTCAACAATGCAGTATGCATTCTGTGATTTGAGGTTGCTTGAGGCTTTTCATGATTACAATATCACTTATAAAATTAATTTAAACACTCATTCTACGCAAACAGCCCGCCCAGTGCCATGCATACTCCCTATGAACAGCCCGCCAGAGACAACCACATTGGGAGAATGCCCAGGATAGACTTCCTCTCTAGAATACGATAAGAACATCCTGGAAGACTTCTGGAGACCTAGACACTGGAGTCCACTGTGACCAGCAGCTCTGAATTCCAATTGGGATAATCCCATTGTCAGCCCCTGCAGACTCCTCTAATAGAAAGGGTGCAGCTTCACCCTCCAAATAGATAGGCCAAGCAGGCTAGGGTGAGAGTCAGCCCTAGGAGATGCAGCTCAAACCCACGGTGTAGCTGGCTCCAGGTAATTCTTAGAATTATTCTTTTTAGCTTCTGATAAAGAAAACATGGGCTCCTCTACTCACCAGAGAAATTGGTACTCAGCCCGTGAAGCTTATTTGGCCACCTTCCCTGCCCCTGGTGAGGTTGACAGAAAAAATGGGTTCTACTGGTCTTAGCCAGACTGCCTTCTGATCAGAAGCCCCTTCTTCCTCCAGCAACAACTACAATAGCCTAGATCCACCCTGGAACTGTACATACAAAGAAGAGAATTCTGAATTATTTAGAAATCTACTCTAAAGGTGCCTTCTGTTATAAACACAAAGAATAGAAGGACAGCACTCTCTCTTTCATAATTTACATGGTTGATAAAAGACTCTGGTAGATTTAATAAACATGTTACAAAACCAAACCTTTAGAACCTGCTTCCTACACCTCGAAAACACCCATTCTCCCCTAACTTAACAAATGAAGCTGTAACTCCCATTACCCTCTTCACCAACTTGCTAAAAATTAACACACTTAACAGGAAGACTTCCTAAGATAACTAATTAAAACACTATCTCAAGCACCTATATCCTTCTCCTGTATATCCAACTAACACCCACATCATCTACACACAACAGATTCTCTGGAACCTAGCTAATTCTCCCCTAACCTATAGACCCAGCCACTCCTCCCTACAAAACACAGAAGCCCAGGTAGCATCTTAGTTCATCCATGATGCAAAAACTCTAGAGAAACAAAAATTAATTATCGAAGATGGCCCAACCTTAACAGTCTACACCGAAAAGCAGCCATTGAATTGCCAGAGAGATAATTCAAGAGAATATTGTTGAGCGTTGTACAACAATTTAGGGGATCTATCCTGAAAATAGATGAAAAAAGAGAGATACAAGAATCCTCACACCAAAGGGAAATTCAAGAGTTCAGGGATGAGGTAGCTGAATTTAGGAACAAGGTAAAACATTTCAACAATAGAATGAAAGAAATGGAAAATCAAATCAGCAATCTAGAAGATAACCAAGCAGAATTCAGCAAACATGAGAAACAATCAAACTAAAAAAGCAAAAGAATCTGAAGAAAGTATGAGAATGTTGTGGGATTCAATGAATTGCAACAATATTCAAATTATTGGGATCTCTAAGCAGGAAGAAAACAATAAGCCTACAGTTAAAATAGTAAAGGAATTCTTGGAAGAATATTTCCCCAATATCACAAAAAAGGAGATGATAACCATCCAAGAAGCAGCGCGATAAACTCTTAGATTAACATCCCTTCCTCAACCCCACCTCCCCACAAAAAACACATCAAGACATATAGTAGTCAAACATCCAACTTCAAAGTAAAGGACAGGATCATGAGAGCAACTAGAGAGAATAAAGAAGTCACATATAAAGGTAAACAGATCAGAATAAGTTCAGATTTCTCTGCAGAGACCGTGCAAGGAAAGAAGCTGGAGAAACATATTCTAAAAGCTGAGCGACAACAGTAACCGAAGACTCCTCTATCCAGCAGAGTTTTCCGTCAAATTTGAAGGAGAAATGAAAGTTTTCTCAAATAAGGAAATATTTAGAGAATATGTAAAAACAAAACCAGCATTACAAAAAATGCTATCTAGTTCCTTATGGACAGAAAACCAACAATTGCAGCACACAAACATAGACCCCCACATGGTGTAACAAGACCCAGAAATAAAAATGCAGAAAACAGCACGCCAAAATGCACAGATGGAATGGAAATAGGAGACAAGAATAAACCCTTCACACACATACACCCCCCTATAAATGTTGAAGAAAGAAAATATCAAACACAAATAGTACAAATAGTAGGAGATGAAAGTGTCAAATCTGCAATTGGATTTAAGTATGCTGAATGTTAATGGACTAAATGTGCCCATAAAAAGACAGAGTAGCTGAATTAGACAGCAAGAGCCAGCAAACTGCTGCCTTCAAGAGACATATCTCAAACTCATAGGCAAAAAGACACTGAGAGTCAAATGTTGGCATAAAATTTACTAAGCTAATGGCACTCAAAAAAAAAAAAAAAGCAGGGGTGGCAATATTAATCTCCAACGAAATTGACCTCAAGGAACACGAGGTAACAAAAGACAAGAATAGGCATTACATAATGCTCACGGGGGCCATAGTCCAAGAACACAAAACCATAATAAACTTATATGCACCCAATGAAAGAGCCTCAAAATTCATCAATCAAATCCTCCAAGAGATTAAAGGAGAAATTACTAGATAAACAAGTATAGTAGATGATTTTAATACACCACTTTCAAGGAAAGATAGATCCATAGATAAGAAACTCAATGAAGGAACAGAAGAACTGAACAAGAAAATTGATCAAGTTGACCTCATAAATATTCATAGAGCACTCATCCATCAGCAAAAAGAAAAATACACATTCCTCTACAATGTACATGGCTCATATTTTAGATTAGACCACTTTCTGGGGCATAAAGCAAGCTTGAGAAAAATTCAAACACATAGAGATCATCAATCCATCTTCTCAAACCACTGTGCTATTAAGCTGGAAATCAATAGGAAAAATAGACAATAACTCGGAGACTCAACAAGTCACTGCTCAAAAATAAGAGAGGAAATTCCTAGAAAGTAATGAGAATGATAACAACGTACCACAACCTATTTGACACAGGAAAAGTGGTTATCCAAGGTCACTTTATTGCAGTAAATGCACACATGAAAAAGTGGAGAGAAGCATGGTCACCTCCCTTACACAGGACCTCCAGCAATTTGAGCAGAAACAACAGTATATTCTCTCCAACAGCAAAAGAAGAAATCCTAAAAATAAAAGCAGAAATAAATGAGATGGAAAACAGAAGAAAATGGTGAAAATTAGCAAAACAAGAAATTGGTGCTTTGAAAGAATTGATAAAATTGACAAATCAGTAGCAAACTTAACAAAGAAAGGAAAAGTAGCAGATGTCAATATCAAGAATTAGGAATGAAACAGGAGAAGTCTCAAAAGACCATAATGAAATAAAAATATTAATAACAGTACTAGAAAAGACTATGCTAACAAATTCAATAACTTGGAGGACATGGATAAATACCTAGAAAAAAAAACACACTCCCTAAATTATTGCATAAGGACATTAAGAACATGATACCTCTGATCCCTGGAGGCCTCCTCACACCCACCCCCCACCCCCACTATCATGACCCCAGTGCCGCTTCTCAATCTAGACGGGAGCATG
>NW_022103914.1:11261866-11263676 GCF_000313985.2 Echinops telfairi
GTTGGGGGTGGGGGAGGAGGGAGGGAAATAAGGAGGAGCTGATCCCAAGGGCTCAGTGGAAAGTAAATGTCTAGAAAAGAACTAGGAATTATGTCGGATATAATTGATGTATGGATTATAACAGGAGTTGTAAGAGCGCCCAATAAAATGATTTTTAAAAAGAACATGAACAGGCACACAGCAAAAGAAGGAGTAGATAAGGTCATCAAGAAACTCCCAACTGAAAAATGCCCCAGTCCTGATGGCTTCACAGGAGAATTCTACCCAGCCTTCAGAGAAGAGCTGACATCAACTCTACACAAACTCTGCCAGATGAGAGGGGTAGCAAACGCCCAACTCATTCTATGAAGTCGGCTTAACCCTGATACCAAAACCAGCCAAAGACCCCACAAAGAGAGAGAACCAGAGACCTATATCTATCATGAATATAGATGCAAAATTCTCAACGAAACCTTAGCCAATAAAATCCAACAACATATCAAAAAAATAATGCATCATGACCTAGTTGGATTCATATTAGAGATGCAGGGATGGTTCAACGTTTTAAAAACAGTTAATGTAATAAACCCTATTAACAAGCATAAGGACAAGAACCACATGATCATATCAATTGATGTAGAAAAGCATTTGATAATATACAACACCCATTCCTAATAAAAACTCCCAAGATGGCAGGATTAGAAGGGAAAATCCTCAACACAATAAAGGCCATATACTAAAAACAAAAAACCAATATTAAACATAATGGAGAAAAGCAAAACTGAAACCATTTCCACTTCATAAAGGAACCTGAGAAGAATGGCCCTTATCCCCGCTTTTATTTCACATTGTGCTGGAAGTCCTAGGCAGTACTCTAAGACCACAGCAAGTGGTTAAGAGAGTACAACTGGGTAAACAAGAAGTGAACTTTTTTCTCTTTGCACATAATATGATTTTATGTATTGAGAATCCCAAGGTGTCTACAATAGGATTACTGGAAACAATAGAGGAGTTGGGAAGTGTAGCAGGATACAAGATTAACAAGCAAAAATAAATGGTTTCCTAAATACCAGTAATGGGAATACCGAACAAGGGACCAAGGAAACAATACCATTTTCAATAGCCACACAGAATCTGAAATACTTAGGAATAAACATAACCAAAAAAACTAAAGACCTGTACAAAAGAATCCCCTACAGAACATTACTACAAGAAAATAGGCACGATCTACACAAATGGAGGTACGCCCCAGGTTCATCAATCGGAAGACTCAATATTGTGAACATGTCAATATTACCTACAGCACCATACATATTCAATGCAATCCCAATCCAATGCTAGCATCATAAGTAAAATAAATGGAAAAAAATGATTACCAACTTCATATGAAGAGGTAAGAAACCCAGATAAGGCAAAGAGCTCCTCAAAAGGGAGAATGAAGTAGGTGGTCTTTCACTACCTGACCTCCAACCTACACAGCCACAGTTGTCAAAACAACCTGGCACTAGGATCATGATAGATACACACACCAATGGATCAGGATAGAAAATCCAGAAATAAAAATAACCATATAAAAACAATTGATTTTTCACAAAGGCCCACAAACATTAAATGGGTAGCAGATGCTCTCTTCCATAAATGGTGTTGAAATAGCTTGATATCCACCTGCAGAAGAATGAAACAAGACCCATATCTCACTCGGTGTTAGTCTGGGTTGACTAGAGAAACAAATTCATAGACACTCATATTCGTATAAGAAAAAACTTTATATAAAGAGTAATTGTACATTAAGAAAACATATTAGCCCAGTCCAGATCAAGTCCACATGTCT
>NW_022103914.1:11264557-11271566 GCF_000313985.2 Echinops telfairi
ACTGAGAACAACAAATGCTGGAGAGGGGGTGGTGAGATGGAAGCTCATATTCGTTGCTGGTGAACTTGCAAAAATACACACAGACATGGTGGAAAGCAATATGGCGATAACTACGACAGATGGCAATATGATCCAGCCATTCCACTGCGGGGCATCTACCCAAAAGAAATAAGAAACAGATCATGAACAGACGTTTGCTCCTCCATGTTCATCGCAGCACAGTTCACAATAGCAAGAGGTTGGAAACAGCCTAAATTCCCATCAGTAGAAAAGTAGATGAAAACAAAACAAAACAGCCTCTTGGACATAAGCACAATGGAATACTACACATCCCTGAAAAAACAGAGATGAAACCATGAAACACCCTCAACTGGAAGAGGGATCTGGAAGACACTCTACTGAGTGAGGTTAGTCAAGCACCAAAGGACAAACACCGGAGAAGTCCACTGCAGGAAGAACAAGCAGCAGAACAGGCTCAAGTTCAAACTTCAGACCATCCAGTTTTCTGGCTGGGGACCAGGCAGCCTGGGAAGAGCTGGACCAGTGCCAATGAACCACACATCATCTTCTACAGTGTAGGTCGATTGGCCAGAGGACAGCTGGGATCAAATGGATCAACTGCATCTGGGGTGAGGTCCCCCAGAGAGGGAGGGGGCCCTGACAGAGGGATGACGCTTGCTCATGGGAGGGGAAGCACAGTGGTCTGGAGAGGGAAAGGCCAAGTTTGGGAGAACATAGGTACGTGCTTGTTGGGGTGAGGAAAGGGAGGCCTGACCTCCGAAGGGTGAGGAGAGACTGAGGATGATTTGGGGATCATTGGATGGGGAGGGTCTTTAGTAGCGAGCAGTGGGTGGACAGAATTGACCTGGGGCATCTGAGGGTATGCCAAGGACCCCAGTCGGGTGCCATAGAACACTGGGAGACTGAACACTGTATTGTCCAGGCTCATGATTGCTCTAGAATCTTTATGGGTGAGACCCCTTATGGGAACCCCACTGGGTGAACTGGACTCTACCTCTGATATACTTGTAACCCGAGGACTTAAGCTGGAAAACGCATGGTTTCTAAGGACACAGAAGACAGCTGTACCAAGAGTGGTGAATTATTTGGTTGGCGACCAAACTAGATCTTGTTACATCAACACACTGTATGTCATATGAATATATGTACTATTCTGGCAACCCTGTGACAACCATCCTGTTATATTTTGCTTATGCTTGTGTATACTAGGGTGCATCTCAGAGGTACCCCACCATTGGGGTCACCCACTTGAAGCTGTGTTATTTTTTTCTCTGTTTTTCGGTAAATGAAGGCCAGAGGCTTTGAGCCTATAGGCCCTACAAGGAAAGAAAAAATAACAAGGGTTTAAGGAGAGGGGTGATTTAGAATGGTGGGAGAGATAAGAAGGATATAATATCAAGAAGGCCAAGAAGCCCAAGTTTGTCTAAAGAATGGAAGATTATGAAAGAAAATGTACAATTATGTTTGACATGAGTGAACTATGGAATGATATGATACATGTTCTAATTTCCAAGTTACAGCAAATTTTTAAAAAAGCATAGATTCAGGAATGAGTTCTGGCCTCCTGCTAAATCCTTGCTCCAACTTAAGAACATTTAGTTCTTACATCATGACCCTGCAACATACTCACCTTCACGAAATGATCACTGAATATAAGGGTGCTCCAAAAAGTGCGGTGAAGAAAGCAGATAATGCCTGCCTATCAATTAGAATAGTGTCTGGGGTCTTCAAAGCTTGTATTCAAATAAGCTCACTAAGTTCACACAGAGGAAGCACACCAGCTTGTGTGATCCAAAGTCAGCAATTGCAAAATTTGAATATGGTAAAGAAAACCTTAACAGAGCTCAAACTATGAACACCCAATTCAGGGATGGCAGGGAGGACAGTAGGAGCCCCAAACCCATCTACAGAGTATCTAGTCATACTGAGCTGTTGGCAGATCCACTCTAGCCAAAGGCCAGAATCCTGGGCATCATTACTATCAGACAGAGACCACTGTAATCTTGATTATGCTGAATCAAACTTGACACTTGACCGCCCTATAGTCACAACCTGAATTTGTACTAGGTGCAAGTATCTCTTAGTTGTCCCATGACAGAAATTTCTTCCCTGGCTTTTTGACTGTTGATGGAGGTCTTCTCCCTCTTATGCATCATGTTAATTTTTACCTTTATACTAATATGATTGTATCTTTACCACTTTAGTGCAATTTGTCTTTCCTTGTTTTCTTTTGGGTTCCCCAGCTGTGAAGCACAGGAAGAATGGATGTATAATGATAATATCTGATACAATGTGTTTTAGGGAATGCAGAGGGGGATGGGGGATGTGGAGGGAAAGGGAATTTCTGGAGTAAACAATAAAGGAAGGAGTGGGGAGGGAGCTCCAGAACTGATCAAGATGGCACAACTCAGTTTAAAGGGCATATAACCATGGAGGGAGGTGTCAAAGGCTCTAAAATAGATGTGGTGGTGATTGTACAACTCCATTTGATTGATGTGATTAAACAATTGAACTGTTCAATTGTATGTATGTGAATGATGTGTCAATAAAACTGTTTGGAGGAAAAGAGGATTTAAAAAGGAAAATGCTATGCTATAATACCTCCATTAAAAATAAAGTTGCTTCTTTGAACTGCAAGCAAAACGAGACCCAAAAAATAGTCCTCAGATCCACAGTGATTTCCTTTTTAAATAACCATATAGAAAATGGCTTGCACTCCTTCACTCTAAATTACAGTACTTTCTTCCATTGCATTATCTCTATAAGTTGAGACGCCCTTTGGGTGATTGAGCTACAGAGCATCAGCAAACACAGAGATTGCCAGGAGAAATGCTGTCAGTGAGAGAGGAAGATTAATAGCAGTAACAGCAGTTCAGATTTGACCCTTTGATAATCCTAGATCTCAATGGAATAGCTATCTCAAAATTACTGCATATAAGACTGATTTACTGAAAGAAAGTAGGGGAGTATGTAGAAGTTTCCAACTCTGGCAAAGAAGTCTGGATACAAACTTATACTGAGGGAGACAGGTGTATATGAACTCATGAACATTTTTATTTGTATTACATTTTAGAGTAGTGGCAAGATTATGCTACCATGGGAACTCCTAAACAGCGTAGTATTTTCTTCAAAATTTTATTTTGAGAGTCTATAAAAAGAGTCTTATCACAGCAGCCTCTAGAAACAAGCACACTGAGAAACAGCCAGGAATCTCTCTTTTTCTCTTTCTTTTTAAAAAGAGATTTTGAGGCATTTTGGATGCACCTCATGACATTGCTGAATCTGCAGCTTCCAAAATGTTCATGACCAAGGTATAAATAAATAGAGCTTACTCATCCCAGTAAACGGAATCTTTATTTGTAGTAAAACATTTTATGTGGAGCCTCTAACTCCAGATTTGTTCCTCAGCTACCAGCCTCTTTTATGACTGGAGGGCTTTCTACCAAATACCAAACACGTTCTTATAAAATGTGAGCCAGTGCATTTGGCGGAAGCAGAGGGCAGCTGCTCAGTGCTGCTGTCACTTTTGGAACCATCTTGCTTTTCAGAGCATTGTCTCTGTAGGATGAAAACATACGTGAACGTTCTAATGATGGCTCATAACTCTTCTCCCTGTTTAGTGGCTACTTCTGCTTCTCAGACTGCCTCGGGATGGCACACAGCTGAGGGAAGAGGAACACAGACCCACTAACAGATTGACTTCAAGGTAACAGACAAAACACGTGCTTCCACAATCTCCACTGACATCTGATAGGACACTGTATTGGAAAAGAGGAAAGTTTGGTCTCTCAAGTGTTTTGAAACTAAATGGGGAAGTGACAAGAGAATGGTAATTCTTTTTTCTGGGTACTCTCACAATAAGATTAAGACTAACGGAGCTATTAATTATCCTTAATTATATTCATAAGCATCTGGTAATCAGAACACATTCATAAATTAAGATACCCTTATATGGTGTAAATTAGATAGCTTAAGATAGGCTTTGCATACTTTAAGAAATTGATGAAAAATATCTCTTGGAGTATAGTAATGATATTTCCATGCTTTTCTTAAAAATCCCTTTAGGTTATTAAATGAAAGTAATGACACATAAAAAAAGTAAATGTATAAATTAGGTGCCTAGTGAGAGTGTTTAGGAAGATAAAGGATGCTTATTGGGGCTAGACCTGACAGGAGAGGAACACTCAACTTTTTCCATTTGGGGTGTTGTCCATTTTAGCCATTAAATACTTAGTCAAGAGAGCTATGATTGGACTTTCCAGCATAACATTTTAGGAGACTATCAAACTTCCAAATTAAGGAAAATTTGTCTATATTAACTCACTAATTCCTCTATTCTGGGTTTCATTTTCTTTTCTAGCCTTTTTACCTGGAAGGTTTTGCATTTATATTACACTTATAGTGTACACATGTGCACCGTTATATAAAGTAAATTTATAATATGTGCACACAAACTTGATATACTCATGGAATATGGCAATATGTTGGCATTTAATATAAATGGCTGCCCATTTATTTAACTATATTACATATTAATTATTATTAAATAACAACTATTGAGGTTTCAAAATTCATGAAAATTTAACCAATTAGTTGCAATATTTGTAAAACAAGGATTCTTTTTATGTAGTGCATTTTATTATTAAGTTCTTACATCCAAAAAAAGTAAATCATTTTATTGGCATATAATTCACATACCAAAGAATTCAATAGTTCAATCACATTGAAAAACAGTTGTATCATCATTACTACAATCAATTTTGGGAAATTCATTTCTTTCTTAGACTCATTGTGAGTTGCTTCCCATTTCACTGCAACGTCCCCTACCATGCCTTCAAGAAATGATTAATACAGTTACTCTGTATATTTACCTATCCTGGGCTTCAACTACAGTAAAACATACAAAAATAACAACAAAAAACCAACAACAATAACAAAGTAAGACAGAAAAACTTCAATCAAAAAGAAAGCAGAAGATATTAAAAACTTAAACAAATTGATATTGGGTCACATGCTAGATCAAATGATGAGATGCTAAACATTAACATAGTTACCTGCAATAGTCAAAATTTTTATCTTAAAATATGTCTTAAAATGTCAGATCCAAACATTGTATTTAAGGCATTATCTAATTGTATCTTTTCAGATATGATGTTCAGAATAATCTGAGGAAATAATATGTTTATGATTCTTATCCTCCAGCTTCTCCAATCATCTCTAAAAAGTGCTTCACTAAAGGAGGGAACAGTATCAGAGCCTAAGTTGCGAGATTCTGGTTTGCAGAAGGTTATGGATGACGGTGAGAGCTCGATACATTTGCAACACAATACAGGAAATGAGTCCATAATAGAGGGATGGGAAGAAACCAGTTACAAACAATGCATTGGAGAGATTACTATAGGAGATCAAAACGATGAACCTGACTTGAACCATTAAAACCTTGTCGCTTGATCCACCCTATGAGGCATGTTAGGCTTGATCTGATTGTCAATATATTCTGTGCTTTTGTTTGTTTTGTTGGTTGGTTGGGGGGGGGTTTGTTTTTGTTTTTTCATATTGGGGTTTATCTCAGATGTATTTTGTCATTGGGGGTGACCTTTTTGAATTTTGGTTATATATTCTTCAGTATATGAAACCCAGGATTGATGAACTTACAGAGACAGCAAGTAGAATAAAGGTTCCAGAGGGTTCAAGTGGGGGGAGGGGGTGAAGGATAAAGGGGGGTTGATATAAAGGAGTGCAAGAAGGAAGAGAATATTTTAAAACTGATTGTGGTAGCAATTGTATAATATACACTACTTGATGTGATTAAACTATGGAATGATATCTGTATTTGCTCCCAATAAAATGGTTTTTGAAAAATAAATTAAAATAGTGCATCAATATCCTCAAAACAGTTAACCAACAATTCCTAATCATAAGGACACACCATAAAAATGTGAGAGGCAAAGCCTATTAAACTGTATAGGCACCAGAGCTTTGTCCTGTCATGCGTAAATGAAGATACTTACAAGGAGTATTAACCAGAAACCTAAACCAAACTCACAACCATCTAGTCGATGTCCACTTATAGAGACCCTGTGGAAGAGGGTAAGATTGCCTCTGTGAGTTTACCTATCAAAAGGCCTGTCTTCCTATTGTGGAGCAGCTGGTGGTTTTGATCTGCTGACCTTGCAGTTAGCAGCTCACCAGGGCTCGATGAAGGAGTGTAATGAGGTAAAAATAAGATGGCTTTGTCAGAGAGTGACTGAGAGAAATGCTTCTATGGGAAAAGGTTATCAAAGCAAGGGTTTTTTTTAAGTCCATAATCACATTGATAATTAGCAGGTTATACTGAGAATATTCTAAATCTATGGTAATTATAAAATTATCTTTCGCCACAGTATGACCTAGTGTGACACAAGGATGAAGGGATTCCTGTAAGTAGACCATATGACTCAATAGAAATGTAAAAGGCATATGGTAAATGATATATTAAGACATGAGTTTGTCTTTTCAGTTGAATCGTTAATGTTTATAATATATCTATAATATTGAAGCATAGGCTTAAAATTTAATGACATTTATTTCTCATTAATGTCTTCTTATAGTTTAGCTATTGATTTATTGAAATGGATTCATTTATTCCACATACAATCATGAATATTGTTTCTATATATACAAGGGTTACACCCCACCAAAAAAAAAATAGGAAAAAGCTCCACTGAGCAGAGCTTTTGTAATACACATTTTACCCTCTAGGCAAGCATCAAGTAACTTGCTCTGAGTTAGTGAACTCAGTGGTATCGCCCTGGTTATAGCAAATTTTTTAATGAAAATAGTTTTATTCGAACCTCATTTTTTTGTGACGGTCTATTTAAAAGAACACTGTAAATTTCATTTTCTACTCAGAAAAAATACAACTGAAATTGTTGTGATGTGGAATACAGCTTACAAGGACAGTGCTATGGGAAAAATTCAAGCGTATGAGTAGTTTTCTTGTTTCAAA
>NW_022103914.1:11272229-11273977 GCF_000313985.2 Echinops telfairi
GGCAACGAATGTACAAATGTGCTTTACACAATTGATGTATGTATGGATTGTGATTGCTGTATGTATGAATTGTGATGAGTTGTATGAGCCCCCAATAAAATGATGGGGAAAAAAAGGACCTCTTTTTTGATAGACAGGGGACTGGTTTTGCCATTACAACAATGCACCTGCTCTCGCAGCCATCTCACTGCTCCAGTTTTTTGCAAAACGCAGTAGGCCTCTCTTGCCCCATGCTACTTACTCACCTGACCTTGCTCTGTGCAACTTCTTTTTGTTTCTGCAAATAAAGAGGGGAATGAATGACAGAGATTTGATGACCTAGAAGATCTAAAGCAGAAAAACGAGGGAGGTGCTGTCAGCCATCGAAGTAGATGAGTTTGAAAAATGGAATCACAGATTTGACAAATGTATTAAGTGTAATGGAGCATATTTTGAAGATGATAAGGTGGTTTTGTTAAAAAAAATTAAATGCATAGCTTTGGAAAAAAAATCTATTTGGTGGAGTACCACCCCTTGTATCCTTCTAAAGTAAACAAAATCTATCCCCCTGAATTGATAGATCACTTCAAGGAAAACAAATGGGCCCAGTTACCCTAATTATTACTATGGTAGTTACATAATCTGTTGACAATTTGAGACATAATAGTGAGTGGGTGGATTTTAGCCTGTCAGTCAGGTTGTAGCTTGATATCCTCATTTGGAGGCACAGTAGTGATAAATAGCTCACTGGAGGTGGGATACAAGCTGACTCCCTGCAGGACATTATTGACGATGAGCCTGATGGAGCTACATTGATACAGCCAGAACCCTGGGAGTTGGAGAAGCCACGTGGAGACCCCTGCTAGCACTGAGATGCTTCTACTGCCACTGGATCCGCAAAACTTACCACCCAGTGACCTGAGATCTTCCTGCATTGGGCTTTATTGTATGGCTGTGGGAGTCTAAAGGGAAATTTATGAACTAGTATTGGACATATGAACTAATATTGGACTTATGGACATGATCTGGACTGGGCTGGGATATGTATTTAATGTATAATTACTCTTTATATAAAGCTCTTTCCTATACACACATATGAGTATCTATGAATTTGTTTCTCTAGTCAACCCAGATTAACACAGTATGGTACCTTGGGAGTGGGATACTAGAGAAACAAATAAAAAAGATGGAGATTGGATGCTTCTTCAACCTTTACCTCATGGTAGTTCTTCTTTGTCTAGTCAGATGTCATATATGTCCATGCAGTTTACTGGAAAGAATATGGGAAATTAGAGTTTTGATTGTTTTGTTTGGTTGTAGTCTTTGGTTATTTCTGTGTGAAATGGTGAAAATGAATGCGATTGATTGTATTTTTTGAGTTTAGGGGACAAAATCGCCCCTTGAATTTCTCATTGCTGCTCAGTAAAAATAGCTGACAGAAAGCCAAAATGGCTCACAGAAAGCTTGGCTCTACTTTGATGCTGTCAGAGGCCTAATCCCATATTTGTATCAATGAAATAGTTTAGATAAGGATTAAGATAAGATAGACAAGAATTGAACTTGACTACTTTAAGAATTGAGTTTAGTATCTGATTCTACTTTATTTATACTGATTTCTTCTGCTTATTATTGTTGATATAAGGATTGATAGAAATGATTATTGGGCCCCCCACTATCATGATCCCAATTCTACCTTACAAATCCAGCTAGACCAAAGGATGTACATTGGTACAGATAGGACCTGGAAACATAGGGAATCCAGGACAGAT
>NW_022103914.1:11274077-11292009 GCF_000313985.2 Echinops telfairi
TATGGATTGTGATAAGAATTGTATGAGCCCCAATAAAATAATTTTTTTAAAAAGAAATGATTACTGGGAAGTATGAAAATAGAGAGCTTATAAGCCCACTTTCCTGGAGCCATTAAAGTTTAATCTTTTTAGGGCACACCTGCAAAGAAGGCTCTGAAAGGAGAAACCCCATTCAGTGCATTGGAGTACTCAGGACATTTGCATTACAAGAGATTTGCCTAGGGGGCTGTTGATAAATTAAAGAAAAAGGAACTCTGATTTTTTGAGTTGGAAAAAAAGCTAGAAAAAAATCTGGAACCTTGAAGAAACTCTTTGCTTTAGGACTGAACTGTTAAAGGGAGCTATGGGCAAGCTGAAATGCTTGCTAGGTCACCACCTGGATCTACTTGTTAAGTGGAAGTGAGAGAAATGCAGCAATAAAGAGATTGGTTGAGTCTGGCCACTGACACCTGTGGACCTGGTTTACAGAAACTGGAGGAGAAGATGAGAATGAGTTGACTGGTCTGATGTTCATGACTTAGCCCAAGGGGGCGAGAGTTTAGTATCTGATTCTACGTTGAAAATTTGTTATGGGTCCATGGTCTAAAGGCGAGGCAACCAATGGTCACCCTGGTGAAGCTAAGTGAGGCAGCCCACATTGAGTTGACCAGAACCTGCCCAGATGAAAAGAAGATATTTGAGCCTGTGAACTATTTCATATTGCTGTTGACTTCATGGACAGCCTGTCCTGATTTGTCTTTGCTTATGAATGCTGATAAGGTTCCAATTAGATTGAAGATTCTTCACATCAAAGGATATGATTGTCTCCTTGTAGCACTGGGTTGATTTAAGTGGGGAGTATAGAAATTAGATACCCAAAATTGGGAACAGAAAGGCATGAAGTGGTTGGCTTACAAACTTTCATAGGTGGGGAAATATATTCATAGAAATATATTCATAGGATTATGGTGTAGGTGTAACAACTGCAATTGTTAGGCATAGGATATTTTTGGTTTGTCACTTATAGAATGCTATGTCTACATGGGGGTGGTACATATTGAATTGTATGCATTTTATCTTTATCCTGTTGGGTACAGCTAGATTTATTATTGTTTGTTTGAAAATGATATTGGCTAAACAGTTATGTGAAAGTGTCAAATTGACAAGGGGTGATCTGTGGTAGTTACATAATCTGGTGGAAATGTGAGATTTAAGAGTAAAGGGATGGAGTTAAGTCTGTCACTCAGGTCATAGCTTGATGACTTCATTTGGGGGTGTTAAGGAGATAAATAGCTCGCTGGATGTGGGACACAGGCTTACTCTCTGAGAGACATTACTGACAATGAGTCTGATGGAGCTACCCTGATGCAGCCAGAGCCATGGGAGCTGGAGGAGACACGTTGAGACCCCTGCCAGTGCTGAGATCCTTCTACCACCACTGGATCCACAAGACTTTCCACCCACTGGCCTGTGATCTTCCTGCATTTGGCATTATTACATGGCTGCATGAGTCTAAAGAGGAATTTATGCACTAGTATTGGACATAGGGGCTAATATTGGACTTATCAACTTGCTCTGCACTGGGCTGGGATAATTTCTTAATGTCCAAGTACTCTTTATATAAAGCTCTGTCCTATACACACATACGAATTTGTTTCTCTAGTCAACCCAAACTAACACAACTACATTAAAATATATTAAAAAATGAAAAGAGAAACAAATTGATTTTCATTTGTGTATCTGAGATATTTTCAAAGAGGTCATGATTAGTATTCCACAGGATAGTAATAGTGGAGAATAGGTATTTCTTCCAAGCAAAGCACACAAATTTGTAAAAGGGCATAGACAAGAATTAACAGGTTCATAAGAGAATCACAAGTATAACATATTGGTAGAACATAAATTGGAAAATATCTTATGAACTTGAAACAAGAACTATGATGGAAAAATATTATCTAATTGTTCTGTTCCTGTCTATATAGTCTAAGTTTTAATCAAATTAAAATGATATAATGCTTTGTGTCTTTACAGATCAGGAACATGCTTACTTCTTCCCATTCTTATAATGTCACCTCCCATGAGATATGTTGGCCATATTCTTCAGTCTATCTTAAATCCATAAAAAAAATAAATAATGCAAAATTAAATTTACATTTGTTGTTAATTAGTAGTTGAGACATTTTACTCTAAAAATGTATATAGCATATCAAATAAGATATATATTTTAGTAAATTCATTATCTTCCTGACACAATGATGAGTTCTCTCTATTCTCATAAAATTCTGTCTAGGTTGCTCTGTGTGTTAGTCTGGATTAACTAGAGAAACAAATCCATGCACACTCATATGTTTATAAGAAGGAGCTTTATATAAAGAGTAATTGTATATTAAGACAATATCCCAGCCCAGTACAGATCAGTCCATATGTCCAATATTATCCCATATGTCCCATACCAATCTCTCAATGCAGACTCACGCAACACATGCAATGATGCTGAACACAGGAAGATCAAAGACCAGTGGTTGGAAAGTCTTGTGGATCTAGTGGCAGTTGAAGCATATCAGAGCTGGTGTGGGTCTCCATGTGATTACTCCAGCTGCAGGGCTCTAGTATATAGTCCATGTGTCTTGTGAGCAGGAAGACTAAGCAGAGATTATCTGCCTTCCAGTGAGTCTTTTATCTCTATTAGGTAATCAAAATGTGACCTGATTGACAGGCTAGACTCCAACCCTTTGCAAGTTAACAGGAGATTATATAAGTACCACACTCTACAATTTTTGTATAGAATATCAGGATATTTATATGATGGTTTATAAATGATGCTATTGTTTCCTTTCTGCTTGCATTGTTTCTTATTTCTATTTCTCTCTTAAAAACTATATTGCTTATGTCTATTTAAAAACCTTTCCTTATATTATTTATTCAAATGTGTACAATCTAAAAATTAATATCTTTGCATATTGTGATATGCTTCTACTATTGCTATTATTCCACTTTATTAATTGTAAAAAAGTATATTTTCATATGTTTTCCATTTAAAATCTTTAAAAATACTTTTAAAATAACTTTTATATTGATAAACACATAAAACAAGTTTGGATTCACCAAAGTTTAGTTAGTTATGTTCTGTTTTTCAAGTTGTTTTCTAATATTTTAACCTTGCTGTAAATGAAATTTCTAATTATTTTAATATGAATTTACTATAAAAGGCTAAGCAAAAAATGGTCTTTAAAATTTTGGGGAAATTTTTCTATCTGTGATCTAATAGTTAAATGGATAAATATTTCCTTTTATTGGCCTGCATTTTGGTTTGTTGCTTTTAAGAGGCAAGGGAAACTTTTAATACAGTCACAATTTAGGATGCAAAATATATGATAAAGAACACTTCTTATTTTAACATGAATAATAATTTAAAAATACAGATTCTGATATGAGGGACACAGAGCTAAATAGCAGAAAGAAAATACACAGGTAATGATAATATTCACAGCAAGGATGTTGGTAGAACATAGTAGTAACAATTTAGTCTCCAGGATCAAAGCTATGCCAATTCCACGTTGAGTGCTATTGGGAAAGTTATTTTATCTTTCTAATTCTCGAAGTCCTTGTAAATAAAAAGAATATCAATACATTCCTTTCAAGGTCAATCCAAATATTAAAATGAGAAAATGTATTTATGATGCCTAGCACTTTGCTAGCATTGCCATGAGATCTAGAATGCTACAAGGAGAGTATCAAAATATCATAATTATTCTCAAGGGACTCAGGGTCTAGCAATTGAATTGGGCCAGAGGGCTTTTCATTTTTGACAGGTGCATACAGCCGTTCTGGGCATCATCTCCAAAGGCTTGGAGGCAGAAAGCTGGCAGTGAGGATTGCAGTTTACTTGGAATGTGGGGTTCATACCAGGAAGTCCTAAGAAACAGGGCTGAGTAATGTGATAAGGGCGAGGATATGGGAGGCCTTATCTGTCAATCTGTTGGAAAGCCTGCTATGGCTGTTTCTTAAGCACTAGATTGTTTTTTCTCCTGATTTTTAAGCAAGTCATCATATGATTTCCAACCGTGTAACCTTTACAATATTGAGCAGATCTTGTTGTTGTCCTATTAACAGCCTTCAGACACACAGGCTTACAGATTTAGAAGAAATCCTTTTAGAAGTATTACTTAGAGAATATTACTGATGAAGAGAAAATTATAAAAATAATGAGCAGTGTATCCTAAATTTTTCAAAGGCAGATAGACTATTGAGAACTCAGAATAAAAAAAAAGAAAGAAAACTCAGAAAAATAATTGGATCAATAGCTCATGACAAGCTTTTGCATTTTGCGCTAAGGGTTTTATTGTTGACCTTCCTTTGCTTTCTGAAAAGACTGTAAACAATGATGGATAATACTGTAATCTAGACAATGTTCCTGTCTTAAAAGATGAAAGGTCACAAAGTAAGAGAGACAGCAGAGTAAAGAGCTGTCTTCTAAAAATTGATTCTGCCAGCTAGGCTTGGCAGGTGTTAGGGACATCCTACTTTATATGTATCTGCCGGGAATATCAAGCTTTCAGTGATCTATGTCTAAAATTTCCACTTCAATAAACTTTATAGAGCTTTTAATATAAGCTAATCATATGTTAAGCTTAGGGGAAAATTGTGAGAACCATGGTCTCAGTCCTGCATGAGCTCATTCATTTTCTACAAGATAGGATGTGGGAAGTGTTGACAGGTGGTATTGGTGCACGTGAGTGGGAGATCTATTCTTAGTAGTAGGTAGAGATGGGTCACCAGGTCATAATAGAGAGTGAAACAAGAGTTGAAATTTGAAGGATCGTCAGAAATTTTACAGCTGACAACGCTTTTATGTTGGGATTATTTCAGAAGACAATTGATTTAGAAAATCCTCCAGGCAGAAGAAAATTAAATTAGACTTAAAACTGGAGAGATCCAGGCATATTGAAAAAGGTAGTTAATGTGGTACCCTATTTATCTATTTAAGCCTCACCGTATTCAGGAAAGTAAAGATTATTTATTTCTAGTCCTCAAAATAAGATGACACAGCAGAGAATCTGGATACATGTTTATTCACCTTCAATATCTAAACTATTACCAGTACCGTGGACTGCCTCTATGGGAGAAGAGATGGGGCATAGGGAGTGGCTGGAATGTGAAGCCATGCATCCAGCATGAATGTGGGGGCCATATCCTGGGGTTCAATAATGGAAAAGATCTACTTTGGTGTCAAGAAGGGGGATTCTGAAAAGTGGTTGCCTGGAGTGAATTCTTGCCACATTTTTTATTCTAGTGTAACTTTTGGCTAGTTACTCAAGCCACATGAACCTCATTTTACCTTTTGTAAACCAGCAGTGATCCCAAAAAGCTATTGTAAGGAGTACTTGAGGTAAGACATGTAAAATGCTTAGCATAGTAGCTGTAGTTTTCTTAAATATTAATAAATATTCCCCATCCTTATCAAAATTACATGATCACGAATATCATCATTCACTTAGGGCATTCTATGTAATAGAGCTCATATTAGGTTTGGAGCTTCTGCAGAAAACTCAAATGTGTAATGGCCTCAGTTCAATGAGAAATCCTAGGACAATCTCAAAACCTAGCCACCTGACACCAAGACATTTAGAACTCAAGTTACCACACATGCTATTTGTAGCTCCAGGAATCAGAAGAGCCAGCTCAATAATACCACAGCATGATTCCTATACCCAATTACACCACATATTTAATTCTGCCTTGTAATGCAGCTCGTTTAAGAATGCAGCTGTAGTTAATTATGTAAATATATTTTGCCCCACCTCATTCCCACTTAACTGAAAACTTCTTAGTAACATGGGTGAGGCTGAAATAATCATTTTTATGGACCTTCATGATAGGTTAATACTACATCCTTAGTAGACAATTGCCTAATGAGTAGATGCAGGGATGAAATGAGAAATTATAAAATTTTAGAAAACTTTCCCAATGGTCTCCTAATGTTTCACTGGTACATATTTTCTGATTCTTCATAAATAATTATAGAAATAAAAAATAATAATTATAGAAATATTTATGGCCGATAAATACATGTGATGCTGCCCTTTGGCCATGATCACTGAAGACAAAGCGGGTGCATAAGAAAACATGGTGAAGAAAGCTGATGGTGCCCAGCTATCAAAAGACACAGTGTCTGGGGTCTTAAAGCCTTGACATTAAACAAGCGGCCTCTACTTCTCTAGCAGAGAAGCAACAAGCCCACATGAAAGAAGCATACGAGTCTGTGAGATCATGAGGTGTCAATGGAATCAGGTAACAGGCACCAGAAGACCCAACGCAAACAAAAAATATTGTTGATAATGAAGGCGGTCAGAACAGAGACCCATAACCCATTTGTAGGCAAAAGGACATCCCCTCATAGAAGGGTCACAAGGAAGGGATGAGTCAACCAGTGTGCAGTATAGCACCGATAAAACACACAGTATTCCTCTGGTTCTTTGAGGCTTCCTCACTATCCAACTCCCCCCACCCCCACCCCAATCAGGACACCAACCAGTCCTGGCTTTCAGTTCTGGGTAGACTAGAGCATGCACACTGGTACGACACATGAAATCCAGGTAAGATAAACCATTCAAGAACAGAAATGGGAGTAGCAGTAGGAAGGTAGGAGGAAGGTGGGAGGAGGAGGGGAGGTAGAAGGAGGTGGGAGGAGGAGGGAAGGAAGGGGGAACTGATTTCAATGATCAAAGATGCATAACACCACGCCACCCCACCCCGCCACCAGGGGAGATGAACAGCAGAAATGTGGGTGAAGGGAGACAGTGATCAGTGTAAGATATGAAAACAATAATAATTTATAACTTATCAAGGGGTCATGAGGGAGGAGGTAGAGGGAGAGAAAAAAGAGGAGCTGATACCAAGGGCTAGAATAGAAAGTAAATGTTTAGAAAATGATGATGGCAACATATGTACAAATATGCTTGATACAATTGATGTATGAAATGTTATAAGTGCTGTAAGAGCCTCCTATAAAATGATTTTAAAAAAAAAGACAGACTTAGAGATGGTGCACTCTTACTTCCATACATAATATATTGGTAAAAGCAAGTCATATAATCTAGATAACCATCGAGTCAGAGAAGTAACCCCTATCCACAGATAGGCTGTGGCAAAGGTATGGATGCAGAGGGACCTAAAGAATGGAGTCAATAATTTAACCTGAGAAAATTAAAGAAATGACTTACCCAAGAGTACCCAGACTACAGATATTAAAAGATTCCTTTCTTTAGACAGCTGGCTTAAAATGCATGCCACCAAATATGATGAATAGATATTATAAGTTCATATGACACATATAATTTCATAGTATATTTTCCTACTTTAAATGTGCTGGACTCAGACAAATAGGTTATCTATCACTAGTTTTCTTAAAACAGAATAATGGTTCTGAAACATTAAGATACATCACAATGGTCTGAAGGGATTGTTAAAACAAATACTGCTTTGTCTTCATCCTGAGAGTATTGTGCTCTATGGTTTTTGGTGGGCCTTACATTGCTGATCCAGGAGCGACACAATGAGGCATATTGATTCAAGGCATCTAAAAAGAGCATCACTTATAACCAATGGAGATGGTTCATGTTTGATAAGTCTCCAGACTTCCCTTCTTTTTATTATCAGTGGTCTCAATTTTGAGGTAAATCATCCCTAATGATATTCTGCATGCTCCGTCTTTTCCAGAGATACCTATAAATCTGACGGGATTTTGCACTTCGGCTGGCTTTGGGTGATTTATAAGCAGAAGTTTTCAAGCCTTTGTGGATATCAAATGAGCTTGTCTGCTTCATCAGCTAGCTGAGCAAATTCAGGGGAAAAAATCTGCTTCCATGTTAATTAAAATCTTCCAGGATTTAAGAGCATTAATCTGAATGTGATTCAATTCAACAAGCAGGTGTTGAGTTTTCACTCTAAGATCTTTAGGAAAACAGAAAAAGGTTAATAAAAGGTCTAGAAGAATACAAATATTTATATTTTCTAGCAAATTCTCTAAGGTATCAGACATTGGTTACTATAGACTGTTGGAGAGACCCTGTCAAGTAGAGCACATTCACCCATTATGGTACATTTTGTTCTTGAGGGCATTTGGAGGTTACCAATTAACAGAGCTGGTGAGCACATTCATTTTCAAAGAATGTGAAATGATAAAGAGCAAGGAAATGGCAGGAATTACCCTACACCTGTGTATTACTGTTTATTATACTAATAATGAAAAAATGAGGTTTGTTAGGGGCTCGGCTCCCCAGGGAATTAGTTGTGTCTTTCAAAAAGAATATGTTCCATCTTAATGTTTCAATCTTCTTTGCATGATAGCATCAAATCTAATATTCAAGAAACATAAGGGCAGCATACATCCATCATTGCTTGGTGTCTCCAAATTTGGTTTAATTCATATTAGCCACATGTTATGGAGTAGAATGACTGATAGCTTTCTGGGCTGTAATCTGTATGGAAGCAGTTGGCCACTATCATGTGGAGCCACTGGGTAATATTGAACTGTCTTTGATTAGCACCTGAGCTCATAACCATTTGTAACACCAAACCAACTGCCATCAAGTTTGTTATGAGTCATAAAAACCCTAGCAGTCAGAGTAGAGGTGCCCCCCTAGGTTCTCAAAGTTTATATCTTTACTCACACAGATTATCACATTTTTCTCCCATGGAATGGCTCTTGTGATTCGTTTAGTGGTTAATCACTCAACCATGGTATCATCAGCACTTATATCAAATTATTAGAAAACATGATAATTCATTTATAATTTTTTATCACTCCCAGATCCATATTCAGAACACAAGTTCCCATCTTTCTAATTTCAGGTGAAACAATAAAGATTATTTACAGTATTAATGCTGAAAATCATTAATCTATTACACTAATGAAAATAGAAGTAGCATTAAAAAAAAGACTTAAAAGTTTAGAAAATGAAGAGACATTAAAGGCAACTTAATCCCAAACTATTAAAGACAGTAGTAATCAATCCACATGCCAAGACAGAAAGAGAGAGAAAAACAAAGACACATTCATGGTCATATAGTCAATATATATTTTGGGGTTCACATCACAAGCTTTTGTGTTAGTTAAATTGAACAAAGAATAACTTAAGTCTTGCTGTGTGCCTAGGCCAATAAGGGACGCAAATATGAAATGAGAGCAGTCTTAAGAGCTTACTCTTTAATAGGCAAGCTAAGTCTTATACACAAATGACTTTTCTTGTCCTTTCTGTGTGAACACAACAGATGCCCAGAGAAAAAAATGTTGAACAATGTCCTACTTCTCTGTTGTTGTTGTTGTTACTAGGTGCTGTTAATTGGGTCTGACACACAGTGACTATATCATATGCACAACCTGATGAAACAATAATGATTCCTGCATCATCCTCACAATTGCTCCTGTGCTTGATCCCATTGGTGCAGCCACTGTGTCAATCTACCATGTTGAGGGCCTTTGTATTTTTTGCTTTCCCTTTGTTAGTTTTCTGGGGCTGGTATAACAGAAAGCCACACGTGGGTGACTTTAAAAAACAAATTCTACTTTCTAACAAATTATGAGGCTGGAAGTTTGAATTGAGAGTGCCAGTTCTAGGGGTAATTTTCTTTCTCTGCTGGTCCGGAACAAGGTCTTTATTTCTTTGAGATTCAGCTCCTGAGCAATCTTCATGAAGTTTTGTATCTCCTATCCTTTGGTTTTGGGGAGTTCTGATTACAGGAACCCTATGTCCAAAAGGTACTGTCTGTTTCCCGCTCTTCTGGCTTGGTGGTGTCAAGCTCCCTCTGATCTTTGCTTACTTGTGGAATTTATTTTATTTTGTAAATAAGTCATCTAATTTCTTTTATTTTGTATATGAGAGATGGACTCAAGGTACAACCAAATCCTATAATGCAGATCCTGCCTTGATACCTTAACTCTCTCTAATCCTACTGAATTAATATCATACAGGTTAGGATTTACCGTGTGTAGTATAATTGCAACTGTTCACAAAATTGAGGCTACTGAAATAATGCTGATAATCATGGCCTAGTCAATATATATATGAGGGACACAGCACAATCCATAAAAAATAAGGAAAGTATTTACATAAATTTCAAATTGTTATTTAAATGAAAATGAATGACATTCATACCCTAAAAGTTCATCAAATTTTATCACTTTAAAGAAAATCACAAGTGAAACTGCAGACGCAAAACTTTAAGATATACAAAGAAAAAGGAAATACTCTCATATCTAGAGATATAATAAGACATAAACTTTTTTAAAAAATTGATCACAAGGGAAAAACAGAATACTGTATATACTCGTGTATAAGCCGAATTTTCCAGCACATTTTGAATGCCGTTTTTGTGGTAAAATTAGGTGCCTGAGCTGATATTCAGGTCGGTTTATACTCGAGTAGATACTACTTCAGATTCTGGGAAGACTGTCTTTTGAATGTCTTCATACATCCAGTTAGGGACCCTGGCGTTGGAGTTGCTAACCTCATGTAAGCAGTTTGAAAAAACCAGCTGCTTCACGGGAGAAAGATGAGGCTTTCTAATCCTGGGAAGAGTTATGGTCTTAGAAACTCACAGGGGCATTTCTACGCTGTCTTCTATGGTCACTATGAGCCAGAATCAACTCAATGACATTGAATTGATAAGTCCAATTGCAATGCTGTGTATAATAATTGGACAATAATCCCACATACATGTACCATTAACTCTTTTGTTCTTTACTTAGATTTCCACCTTAATATTAGATTATGAATTTATATCAATATTTGTAAATCTAATTATCAAATTCATTTATTTGGTAACCTAAATTCAGTCAAATTAAGAATCAGTTAAATTTTTAAGAAAATCATTCTATTGGGGGTTCTTAAAACTCTTATAACATTCCATACATTAATTGTATCAAGCATATTTATATATATGTTGCCATCATCATTTTTCTAAACATTTACTTTCTATTTGAGCCCTTGGTATCAGATCCTCTTTTTTCCCTCCCTCTCCCTACACCCACCCTCATGACCCCTCAATAAATTATAAATTATTACTATTCTCATATCTTACACTGACCACTGTCTCTGTTCACCCACATTTCTGTTGTTCAGGCCCCCTGGGCGAGATGTTATGCACCATCCATCATTGCAGTCAGTTCCCCTTCCTCTCCTCCTCCCCCCACCTTCCCTCTCCCCTCCTGGTAGTGCTGCTCCAATTTCTGTTCCTGAAGGGTTTGTCTGACCTGGATTCTGTGTGTCATGAGCTTTTATCTGTACCAGTGTACATGCTCTGATCTACCAGAACTGAAAGGCAGGACTGGCATCATGATAGTGGGGGGGGTGAGGGAGCCTCAAAGAACCAGAGGAATACTGTGTGTTTCATCAGTGCTATACTGCACCTTGGTTGAATCATCCCTTCCTTGTGACCCATCAGTGAGGGGATGTCCTATTGTCTACAGATGGGTTTGGAGTCTCTGCTCTGACCCCTCTCATTCTCAACAATATGGCTTTTGTTTTGTTTTGTTTTGCTTTGGGTCTTCTGATGCCTGAAACCTGATTCCATTGACACCTCATAATTAATTGCACAGGCTGATGTAACCAGTTATTTTTGACTCATGGTGACTTCTTTTAGTTAGTAGTTAACTGAAGCTGTTTTCACCAACAGGGAATCTCTTTTAGTCATTTAGTCATAAACCAAAAAAATAAGCAAACCTACAACCATGGAGCTAATTCTGGCTCATAGAGGCCCTATAGGACAGAGTAGAACTGTCCCATATGGTTTATAAGGCTATAATCTGTTGGACTGCTAGCAGCAAGTTTAGCAATTTCAAACCAGGAGCCCCTGTGGGAGAAAGTTGAGGCTTTCTAATCCTGTAAAGAGTTAGTCTTGGAAACCCACAGGGGCAGTTTTTTAAAATCGTTTTATTAGGGGCTCATATCACAATCCATACATACATCAATTGTGTAAAGCACATGTGTACATTCATTGCCCTCATCATTCTCAAAACATTTGCTCTCCACCTAAACCCCTGGCATCAGCTCCTCATTTTTTGCCCTTCCTTCCCCCCTCCCCTCTCTCATGAACCCTTGATAATTTATAAATTATTATTTTGTCATATCTTGCCCTGTCCGATGTCTCCTTTCACCCAGTTTTCTGTTGTCCGTCCTCCAGAGAGGAGGTCACATGTAGATCCTTGTAATCGGTTCCCCCTTTCCAACCCACCCTCCTCTATCCTCCCAGTATCACCACTCTCAGCACTGGTCCTGAAGGGATCATCTGCCCTGGATTCCCTGTGTTTCCAGTTCCTATCTGTACCAGTGTCCATCCTCTGGTCTAGCCAGATTTGCAAGGTAGAATTGGGATCATGATAGTGGAGGAGGAGGAAGCATTTAGGAACTAGAGGAAAGCTGTATGTTTCATCGTTGTTACATCACACCCTGACTGGCTCGTCTCCTCCCTGAGACCCTTCTGTAAGGGGATGTCTAGTGGCCTACAAATGGGCTTTGGGTCCTCACTCCGCACTCCCCCTCATTCACAATGATAGGACTTTTTGTTCGGATGATGCCTGACACCTGAGCCCTTCACAGGGGCGATTTTACTTTGTCCTTTAGGGTCGCTATGAGTCAGAATCGACTTGATGGTAGTGGATATTGTTGTCATTGTTGTTTTTATGTGTTTAATATTTATTGAAGCAGATACACATGTTTCAATTGTAAGCAAATCCACTGGGGTAGGTTATGAGAATATAGATATGTAAATTATATGCGTTTTCCAAGGAACCTACAGTAAATAGTTAAAAACCAATTCAATAAAAGCTAAAATGTAGCTTTGTATAGATGGTTGAGGAGCTATTAATTTTTACACAAGATGCCCCAGGATGAGTTACATGCAATTTAATGCTTAAAGAGGGAAGAAGAGTTGGATAAAGGGGAAGAAGAACATTCTGACACATGTATGAAGGACATGGGCCACAGGCTGAGTAGGTTTAGGATATACTATTGTGCTTATATAGCTAAGAAAGCTAGGAATGTAATTTTAGTCCTATGATATTTTACTATTTAATTATGGATAGGGATGCTAGAGAAACTGAACTGTCTGTTTTCCATAAGGACTTTTTTTCCTCTAAGGGGCACAGAAGAAAATTCATTCATAAATCAAACGCAGGCCAATAAGTATAATATATATGTATAATATATATGTAAGTATATATTTTACTTATTGACCTGCGTTTGATTTATGAATGTATTATATATGTGTGTATATATATTGTATATACTCGCGTATAAGCCGAGTTTTTCAGCACATTTTTAAAAGTCATTTTATTGGGGGCTCGTACGTCAGCACATTTTTGATGCAGTTTTTGTTGTAAAATTAGGTGCCTTGGCTGATATTCAGGTTGGCTTATACTTGAGTATATACGGTATTTATTTGAACATTTCTTTTTAGTTCTCTTATGTTTTATTGGGAGTTAATACAGATATTATCATTTGATTCCATAGTTCGATAGCATCAACCAGTATTGTACAATTGCTACCACAATCAGTTTCCAAACATTATCTTTCTTCTTGAACTCTTTGATCAGGTCCCCTTTATCAGGTCCTTTTTACCCTTGTCCCCCACTTTATTCCACAGGAAATCTTATTCTACTTGTTTTTACAGGTTCATTCATCTTGGGTTTCAGATACTGAAAGCATATAACAAAAACTCAAGAGGGCTACCCACAATGACAAAATACATCAGAGATTAACCCTAATGTGAAAACAAGCAAACACAAAAAAGGTTGAAAACCCTATCAGGCCCACCGTGTATTAGAGGGGGGATCAAGTGACATGCTTTTAACTGTTCAAATCAGGTTTACCATTTTGATCTCCTATGGTCATCTCTCCAATACTCTTTGTTTGGTAACCAGTTTATTTCCATCCTTCCATTATGGATAGAAGGAAATTACTGGAGGCTTACACTTTATTATTAGATCAGGCTTTTCCCTAGCCCCAGTACTAGTATTATTTTTATTAACTGATAATGAATTGGCGCCCAACTCATAGAGACATCATGCACAGTTGAACCAAGTGCTGCCTGATTTTGCACTATACCCAGGTTGGTTTCATATTGTATTACTGTGGTCAATCGTTTTCTTTGCCTAATTTTTGGCAGTAGATAATCAGGCTTTTCTTCCTGGTCAACCTCAGTCTGGAAGCTTGGTAGGATATGTTCACCATCATAAGAGCATACAAACTTCCACTGTGAGGTGATTTTGCATCAGGTACGCTAGCCAGGAATTTAACCTCCTCAACTGCTTGGAAGATGAGAATTCTACAAACATTTTCATTATACTCTGTGAAGCTTATATTTCTCCAACAGAGATGTTTCTTTTCTCTATGCTAAAGGCATTACCATAATATTTTTTGTGATTCAGTGGTATAATTATAGCTGTCTGTGCTGCACATCTGCGTATAATCCCAAGCAGATGTATGTAATGCACAGTCACTACTTGTCTGCAAGTGAAGCCTTGCAAGTGGGTTTGATTCTGAAGAGGTTTCACAGAGTATCTAGACTAAGATGGACTAGGAAGAAAAGCCTTATGATATACTTTTGATAATCACCCAAGGAAAACCCTATAGAGAATCTGCAACTGACCATTGGGGTGGTTGAAGACTGGAGTGTGTTTTGGAGACCAACTGAATGGTAGCTAACAACAGAATTCTAACCAATGTCGCTTCCCATTAACTTCCAACTGGAATGTTAGAATTTGCCCCCACCATGAGAGAAATGAACATTCGTGCTTCCACTAACGAAATATGTAGGCTCTAAAATAGCCCCCACTGCTCCACTGCTCTGGCAGTCACAAAGCTTCAAGTCTAGATGGGCAAAAAGAAAAAGGAATCCCTTCAGAGCAGAGAGGGAAGTAGAGAGGGCCCAGCATTGTAGAAGCAGGAGGCCTTTGCTATAGTCCACTGTTGAGGTATAAACCGAACTCAGTAAAGCTAATAAGCTTCTTTGCATTTTATCTGTTCAGCACTTATTCTGCAAAGATCAGATTTGTAACTCAGAAAGAAAGCTCTGGCGCCAATGTGGTGGCTAAATGGTTTTAAAAACAAGTAGTAGAGGTTTCTTTAAAAATATTAAAATTTTCCATGACGTCAGGAGCTTGAGACTTCTGTTCAAGGATGTTGCCTACTTTGCTTACCAGTCAGAGTGTTACAGGCTGGTGTCTGTGTACTATCTTTAGACTAACACCACCCAGGAACATATAATATAATTCAGTGCATTACAAAAATCAAACTGCTACAAAAATTCATCAGCATTTACTATAGAGGTGATTTTGTAGAGAGCCTTAAATTTTTAATTAACCATGATCCTATCTGTTCTTACTACTTAGTTGACTTTTTTTTTCCTATTTGACAGAGTTTGAAAATTATAATAAACATTTACTTTTTAGTTGGCTTCAATGAAAAAACTCAATCCACTAGTTTATTCGCCAAGGATCAAAAATCTAATAAACATTTAATATTAGAGATCAATAGAATATTTTCTATGACAAATTTCAGGTTAATTGACTGAGACTTCTTATCAAACTAAAGTTGAATTGTTCAGTTACTCACTTTCCAGAAGAAACATGTAATAAAGATTTGTTACCACCTGTGCTACAGCACAAGGGTTTATATCTTACATTTGTTCTTTACATGTGAATTTGTTCCACTATTTTCTATTGCTTGAGAATGTAGATGGTTTTCAGTTATCATTTCATAAATTGGGGTGGCGATGTTCAAATTATCTTACTGAGATTTAATTATTTCTTTCTTTTAGTAATTATGTTAGACAGGGTTCTCTAGAGAAACAAAACCAGGACATATATGATTTTATATATATTTATATAGATAGGTATATACAACATAAGAAATAAACAGCTAATTAGTCTATAGAGCAGTATAAATGGCTCAGTGTAACTCACTTCCATGAGACAGCTAATACACTGGCAGTCCTTCAAGTCTTGAGGGCCGCTGGATGCCAGTCAAGGAAGCAAACAGCTGAGTCCTCTGTATAGCAATTCAGGCAATATGGCCACTGGCAGCAAACAGCAAGGCACGAACAGTCAGCCAGATGACAGTTCTCAGCTCAAGGGATGTATACTCCAGTAGCATGGAAAAGCAAGTCTTGAAGGAACCTCAAACTACAGAGACACAGTCCACGGGTTGGGTGTCCCACAGGCAGTATAGCTCGCAAGTTGAGGCAGAGAACCAGCTAAGGCAGCCACACAAAGAGCAAGAGACAAGAAAGTTGAGGCTCACCAAGTCATTTATCTCTCTCCCCTTCAATTAATCCCACATGTGTTCATTGACCATGTTGGCACAATAAACCTGTAACAGTAATATCTTTCTCACAAATAATATTCACCCTTTAATGTGTGAAAATCAATGGGCTTTAGTACTCTCATATTTGTGGAATCAGCAATATGTCTAGAACATTTTCAGCACCCCAAAATTTTCAGACCCGTTAGCAGTCACTCCATTTCCTCCTTCCCCCAGTCCCTGGTACCCTCTTATCTATCCTCTCTCTGTGAACTTGTCCATTCTGAGAGTTTCACATAAATACAATCACACAGATGGGGCTATTGGTGACTTTTTCACCTATTATAATATTATCAAGGCTTATCCATGTTGAGTCATGCAGCAGTATTAGCTTCTTGCTTATGGATGAATTAATATTCCATTGACTATATAATGCATTTTGCTTTTCTGTTAATCTCTCAGTAACATTTGGGTTTGTTCTTACTTCTAATTATTGTAAATAAAATTGCAACGAACACTTGAATATATACTTAAATTTTTGTGGATAAACTTTTCCTCAGTGGCTGCATCACTGATCTTCCTATGACTAAATGATAATAATTACAATTGTCTGCATCCTCATCAATGATTTTTATTACTCCCCAAACCCAACCCCTCTTTTTTGATAATTGTCGTCTCAGTTGGTGTGAAGCTGTAGTTCATTGTTTTTTTATTTACATATCCTAATAACTAATGTTAGGCATCTTTTTAAAGTCTTACTAAATATTTCTATATCTTCTTTGGAGTAGCATATGTTCAAATCCATTCGCTATTTTTTTCCCATTCCAGTACACCTACTTTTAATTTATTTACTATTCTGTGATATTTTGCATTCACACAAAAATAGAAAATCTACTATCCAACTATTTTCCACATCAACAGTGTTTGTCTGAGAATAACAATCACTGAAGTGAGGGGCTAGAGTAACACTGGCAGTGATGGTAAAGATTATGTCAACCGAACTGATACATGATTCTCAGTAGTCCAACACTGATATATTGATGCAATGTAGTAGCTGTTTTTGAGGCAATCTGACAGTTATAATTTATATAATGATGTACTCACTCTATATTTTTGCATAATGCCCTAGTCCTCAGGACTTAATTATACCCTTATATAAAAAGTAGATGTATGTACCTTTTCAGTATTAAATTATTGATATTACCGGAATATTAGAATCTTATTACCAGCACTTCATCCATTAAAACTAAGGATGAAAATATTGATGCATTCTACCACCTTCTTCAGTCTAAAATTAATCAAATATCCAATCAAGATTCAATGAATAGAAATTTCAAAAAGCAGCCCAAGAAGACAAATAAAGTATTATAATGAAAGGTGTAGAACTAAAAAATCTAAATGGAAGGGCATGCTCGGCATTTCTTCAGCTGAAAGAACTGCAGGAAACATTTAAGCCCAGAGTTGCAATATTAAATGATTGTAGCCCTTGTGTCCTAGTTCATTGGATTGCTAATTACAATATTAGCCGTTCAAAACCACCAGCCATTCCAATGGAGAAAGATGGGCTTTATATTCCCACAAAGAGTGCCAACAAACCCAGGGACAAGGGAAGAATAAGTGATCTAAAATTGATGGCGTGGAGGGCATAGGAT
>NW_022103914.1:11293013-11296442 GCF_000313985.2 Echinops telfairi
CTGGGGTCTTAAAGGCTTGAAGATAACCAAGTGGCCATCTAGCTGAGAAGCAACAAAACCCACATGGAGGAAGTACACCAGCCTGTGTGATCATGAGGTATTGATGGGATTAGGTATCAGGTATCAAAGACCCAAAACAAAAAAATCAAAAATCATATCAATGGGAATGAGGGGGAGAGCAGAGTAGAGACCCAAAGACCATCAGTAGTCAATTTCACACCCCCTGTCAAAAGGTCCACAAGGAAGCGACAAGCCAGGCAGGGTGCAGTATGGCACCGACAAAACACACAACCTTCCTCTAGTTCTTTAATGCTTCCTCTCCCCGGCTTCCCACACTATCAAGACCCCAATTCCATCTTACAAATCTGGCTAGAGAAGAACATGTATACTGGTACACATAAGAGCTGACAACACAGGGAATCCAGAACAGATAAACCCCTCAGGACCAGTCAGGGGAGCAGCGATACTAGGAGGGTAACGGAAGGCAGGGGGAATCAAGTGGAACCGATCACAATAATTGACGTATGGCCCCCCTCCCAGGGGGATGGACAGCAGAAAAATGGGTGAAATGAGAAAGTGGTCAGTTTAAGACATGAAAAAAATTTTTCAAGGTGATATGGGGGAGGGAGGGTCGGGGGAGGTGGGGGGGAAAGAGGAGCTGATACCAAGGGCTCAAGTAGAAAGAAAATGTTTTGAAAAAGATGATGACAACATATGTACAGATGTGTATGACACAATGGATATATGTATGGATTGTGAAAAGAGCTGTAAGAGCCCCCAGTAACATAAAAACTAAAAAAAAAAAAAAAAGTGTTATAGTCTTAGAACCCTATGGGGGCAGTTCTATCCTGTCCTGTAGGGTCACCATGAGTCAGCAGTGAGTATGAGCAAAATATTAATCAATGCAGAAGCATCAAAAGAAGAGAGAAGGCATACACAGGATCATTATACCAATATTACTTGGCTGAACTTTAATCATTTCAGGGAGTAGGATATGTTCAAGAACCAATGTTACTGAAGGAATAAATCCAAGGTATAGCAAAGGCTTTAAAGAAAAACAAAGCTCTAGAAATAGACAGAATACCAATTGAAGTGTTTCAACAAACTAATGTGGCAGCACTGGATATTTTCATTCATATGCCAATAAATTTGGAAGACAAATCTTTGGCAAGCCCACTGGAAGAGATCTATAATTGCGCCCATATAAGAAAAGTGACTCAGCAGAATGTGTAAATTATCAAACAACATAATAAATATTACGTACAAGTAAAATTATGTTGATTACAATAAAAATGGTAGCTACAATAGTACATAAATTGGGAACTTCCAGAAATTCAAGCTGAATTCAGAAGAGAAATTCAGAAGAGGAATATCATTGATAACATCAGCTGGGCCTTGACTGAAAGCAGAGATACCAAAAATATGGTTACTTGTGTTTTATCTACTCTGTAAAGAAATTTAATTATATTGATCGTAATGGTCAATTATTGAGAATTTTCATGAATGAGAATTTCAATGAGTGAGAATTACTGAACACTTAATTATGTTCATAGAAAATCTGTACACAGACCAAGAAACTGTTATTCAAATAAAACAAGGATACTAAGTGATGTAAAGGCAGAAAAACTGAGCGTCCTAGTTATAATCTTTCATTATACTTATTCAATATGTCTGCTGAGCAAATCATCGGAGCAGCTGTACTGTATGAAAAGTACCTGGCATGAGAATTAGAGGACATCTCATTAAAAACCGGGGATATGCACTTCACACAATCTTTCTGAAAATGAAGGAAAGTATTATTGATGAAGATCAAAACCTACAGTCCTCAATCTGGATTATACCTCAACATTAAGAAAACAAGAATCCTCACATCACAATAAATGAGGAAAAGATTGAAGGGGTCAAGGATTTATGTTCGTCTGACCTATAATTAATGCTCATGGAAGCTGCTGTTTTAAAATACTTCTTTAAAGTATTCAGAGCAAAGATATCACTTTGAGAACTGAGGTAAGCAAACAGATGCCAAATAGCCTAATACTAAAGTATGTTATTTTCAATTACCTCATATGCATTGGGAATCTGGCCAATGACTACTGAAGACCAGCAAATGAAGAAGTGATGCATTTGAATTATGGTGTTAGCAAAGACTACTGAAAATGAACAGAGCTATCCTGGAAGAAATATAACTGGACTGCTCCTTACAGGCAAGGATGGTGAGACTTTGCCTTGTGTACTTTGACTTATCAGGAGGGACCCTTCCCTGGATGAAGAAATTATGCTTGTTAAAGTAGACTCTCGGAGTAAAAAAGGAAAACCCTTTAGGAAATGGACTGACACAGTACTGAAACAATGGGTTCAAAATGAAAAAATTTGAAAGGGTCACTGTGAATTGGAACCATCTGAAAGAACTAGAATAAGGACAGAACATTATTAAATACATGGTTTGCTAATATTTTCTCTTATTATTACTCTTTTTACTACCAGATTCATTTTCAAGTTTACTGGTGTATTTTGGCTACCAAAATTTCTACGTGGGACCCTGATTGGTAAAAATATTTTGTTCTGGGCTACTGACCTAAATTCTGGCAACTCAAAAACCTCAACTAGGCTTGGTGATCTCCTTCCATAAAAATTATTTGAGCCCCCAATAAAATGATTAAAAAATGTATAATAGAACAGCCCTGTGGAACAGTGTCTACCCTGAGCACAGGAGGCTTCTATGAGATGGAACTGATTCAAATGCACTAAGTTGTGCTTATTTATTTATGTTTAATTGGAAAATATATGATAACTTTACTACTAGAAACATTGTTTCCCATTAAAAGTATTAATATTTGCATACATATATATTTTAACCCAGGAGATCAAGGCATATTTAGTGCACAGAATTTGTATTAAGAAATTGAGAACTTGTCACCTTGGTCACATATAGCCATTAGCACTTTACTGGAAGTTTAAAAATATATATTTTTCATAATAGTCAATTGCAAGCACAACAGAAAAGAGAGTTATAGGTTAATGGAAGTTTAGAAAACAATGATTAATTGATTCTTTTTTCCTATTTAATTTCAAGTACAAATAGAAAGATTCTTACAAGTATGCAATATGCACTTCAAGCAATCAACAAACATCTTTTTTTGGAAATGTTTTTAAAAGTTTGCTTGTGTGCCATATTATACTCCATCACCCTACTCTGTTGGATAGGTTCCCTATAAATCAGAATAGATGCCAACTTATAAAACAGAGATCTAATACCTACATGATAAATTTGGTAATTCCAATAATAGTATCATTATTCTAGCCAATAGTATAGATTATAAAGTACTATAGATAAAAAAGAAATATACATATATGGAAAAACTTTTTAGACTAAAATACATGGATGTTCACTTATACAGGTTAAAAAAGCACACCAGCCTACCCCTGCTC
>NW_022103914.1:11297731-11298582 GCF_000313985.2 Echinops telfairi
ATCGGTAAGAAAAGAGGGAGCCCCCATCCCCAAGTGGGGGAAATATGACTAAAATACTTTTAGGGACACTAAGGAAGGGGAAACTTTGGTGGCATGCAACAGATGGGCCGCGTTGATCTCAGGAAACTAGGGGAATTTCGAGGAACCAGGACGCGTGCGGTGGAACCCCGGGCTAGGGAATCTAGCTCTGCGAGGCACAAGGCAGGCAGGCTGTAGAAGTTTCATCATTGATCTCGCAAGCGGAACTCCACTGGATGAGCGGAATTCTACCTCGGACACACTTGTAAACTGACGACTTCAGTTGGAAAATGCATGGTGTCTGAGGAAGTAGAAGACAGCTGTACTAAGAGGGGTGAACTGTAGGTAGGTGGACAATCAAGGTCCTGCTTCATCAATGCCTTATACTCTGTATTAAGATATGTATCATTCCGGCAAAGGAGTGACAGACATTCTGTTTCATTTTGTTTATGCTTGTTCATAGTAGGGGGTATCTCAGAGGTGCTAGGTCATTGGGGGCCACCCTCTTAAAATTGTGTTGCTTTTTTCTGGTTTTCGGTAAATGAAACCCACAATTGATGAGCCTATAGGGATGCAAATAGTAAAGGTTATGTGGAGGGGGGGAGGGGCAAGAGTACAAAGAGAGTTCAGGAATGTAAAAGGGAGACCAGGAATGAAAAGTATGTTAGAAAACTGATTATGGAAGCAATCGTACAATTCCGTTTGATGAGATGGAGCTGTGGAATGATATGATATATGTATTAACCTCCAAGTAATAATAAAAGAAAAACAACATAGATCCAGAAATGGGGGTTGGGCTGGCTCTAATCCTAGCTCCAACTTAAGAACAGTTC
>NW_022103914.1:11299258-11300455 GCF_000313985.2 Echinops telfairi
AGACAGAAAATGGAACAAGGGTTTGTGGGGAAGAGGGTACAGTGGTGGAGAGGGGGTGAAAGGGAGATGACTTCAAGGAGATCATGTAGAAAAAGAATGTTTGGAAGCTGATTGTGGTAGCAATGGTACAATTATGCTTGATGTGATTGAACTATGAAAGGAAAAATATATATATTAATAAATAAAGAAGGCAACGAGAGTTAGACACAAGGAAACATTTTAAATCATGTTCATCCACTAAGGCAAAATTATATCTGTAGGATTAAGACATGTCATAGAATTCAAAGAGAGTATGTAACTAGCAAGTATATGGTAGTCTTAAGTTGTGAATTATTGGACAACCTCAAAAACAAAAGATTTGAAACAAATTCCGTAGACTTCCAAATCTATGATCTTGAAATAGCAGTGCTCTGCTCCTTCTCCCACAGTACTTCCACTTTATGCTCAAAGGAGTATGTCAGTTCCTTTAAGCTACAGTAGGTGTGCTTACATGAAATCTAGCTTACTTCAGTGGGGTTTCCAAATCATACAATTGCAATGTGGCCTGTGAAGAATGCTGTATATATGTAAATGACAGAATTTAAATTCCAAGAAGTTTATAGCATGCAGTCATGGTCACTGAAGGCTGAAAGGGAACTCATTAAAAATACATATTTAGTAGCATAATATTGTGCATATTTCCCATTGGGAGTTCATATAAATAATGTCAAGCATTTTCCCCAAGGGCAGGCTATCCACCTCCCTGATTGAGTAGCCAAGAGAAGCGAAACCACCTTCTCAGACATGAACATACCCTGCCCTTCCTCTAGTCTTGAATTCTCATCAAAAATCCATGGCTCACCATTAGAGGAATGTTTATTAAGTTTAGGTTAATGTGGGACAGTGTTATCTGTCAGGGTCTATTTATTCATGTCCCTTTCCTCCTAAAAATTAAAAACTGGCCCCAGCTAAAAGAAGGCCTCCTCTGCAGAAGTGTTTTAACAATGTACACACCCGAGAGTGATGAATGGGACGTAAGCAGTAGACACATAGATGGACACACCACAGCCTTCTTTGGGAATCTAGAAGAGATAATTCCATGATCTCAGAACAAATGCCTTCTCTGCTTTGGTGTTTATCACTATGGTAGTGAGCTTTTGCAATATTTGCTGTTTTGTACTTGACTAACTTTGCTTAGCAGAATGTCCAGGTTCATCC
>NW_022103914.1:11302644-11303985 GCF_000313985.2 Echinops telfairi
CCTTGGGAGGGAGGGCATATGTTGATCATTGTGATCGGTTCGCCCTTACTCTCTCACCCCAACCCCCTTACCCTCCTAGTATCACTGCTCCCCTTATTGGTCCTGAGGGGTTTATCTGTTATGGATTACCTGATTCACCTTGTATTTATGTGAAACTTGGAGATTGAACAAGGAAGACCAAAGAAGAATGGATGCATTTGAATTATGGTGCTGTCAAAGAATATTGAATGTACCATGGGCTGTCAAGAAAACAAACAGATTTGTCTTTGAAGACGTGCAGCCAGAATACTCTTTAGAGACAAGGATGGTGATATTTGTTCTCACTTATTTTTGATATATTGTCAGGAGAGACCAGTTCCAGGAAAAGATCGTCCATGCGCTGTAAAGTAGAGAGGCAGAGAAAATGAGGAAGACCCTCAAGGAGATGGACTGACACAGTGCCCGCAACCATGGGCTCAAACATCAAAACAGTTGTGATGACAGTGCAGCTCATATCCCTGTTTAGTTCTGTTGTTCGTCGAGTCTCTGGGAGTGGATACCTAACATAAAACAACAACATGGAACTCAGTGGTACCTAGCAACAAAAACTGTGATATTGCCTAAATGAGGTGACAGGACACACACTGACACTAGCCTTCCCTGATTTAAACCATACAGGATTCCCTTGGTCTCTTCAAATAAATTCCTCTTGGTCATATTTTGTCACTATATCACACAATAACTGAAATTCCTAAGCTTTTCAATATCTAATCCCTCAAAAGTGAAATACCTATTTCTTCTTAAGCTGTACTTATTTTAGAAGTTCTCTGAAAACCGGTTCACCATGTATGACCCTGCTGGTATTTGAAACGCCAGTGGCATAGTTTCCATCATCACTGGAACATCCAAAACACCATATAATAAAGGGGACATCAACTCTTTAATGTGGACAAATAGCGGGAATAAATCATTCATTGTAATGTGTATTAAAATATTGAAATATTAATTTGACCTGTGGATTATGGTATAGCCCATCAAAACTCATCTTTTTGATCTCTACACAATTAACATTTTAAGATTCCATTTTCCAATTGAGCTAGGACAGTTCATCTTTAAAATCTATGTAAGTAAGTGAAAAATTATTAAAAAGTGAATGTTATTCTGTTAATCCAGAATTGGATAAATATTTTATAAAAACCAATTAAGAGAATAGAATAAGTCAGGAAGATAAATTTTAATTATATCAGTGAATTAAAATAGCATGTAAGTGATTCTTAGATGTTTGTGTTTTATAACTTCTTTCACTATATTTAATATACATTATTTATTTCCACATTTCTTCTTCCCATCTACCCTCTTTTG
>NW_022103914.1:11305499-11308331 GCF_000313985.2 Echinops telfairi
TGGGCTTTGTTGCTTCTCAGCTAGATGGCCTCTTGTTTACCTTCAAGCCTTAAGACCACAGGCACTATATATTTTGATAGCTGGCCACCCTCAGCTATCTTCACCACATGTGCTTATGCACTCACTTTGTCTTCAGCAATCGTTTTGAAGCACCCTCATATATGTAAGTGATTATGTGTGTGTGCATGCAAGTACTTTATCTAGTGTTAATCTGAATATTCTTATGCCAGTAAAGAAAGAATATTTTAACCTTATATGGAATATGGAAGAAAATTAGAGAATTTACATTATCTTCAAACTTGTCCTTTCACTGCTCAGGGTGAAAATTATTTGTTTGTTTACATTTTATTTAAATGTAGTTATATATTCAGTAAACAGTTATTTAAATCTGTTTCTTAATGAAAATTGCTTATCCCTGCTAGATATTTTTCTTGTGAATTTTCCATTCTTTTCCTGCTTTGTTTAAATTCCTATATTAGTATTTTTTATTGGAAGATGGTTGGAAAAATTAAATTTAAGGACTTTTATGTTTTTTCCTTGCTTCCTCCACCAACAACAGGGGTGAATATAATGTTTTTGCATCACATTTTTCTCCATGAGACTGGTATATGCATATACTTCATGGATGCATGGGAATAAAATTTTGAGGGTAGGTTAATTTTTTACCCAGCAATTAGGCCAATTTTATAATTATGCCTGTCTTTCAATTACTAGTAATATACATATATATATATACACATATTAGTAATTGCCTACTTGAAATAATGAATTACATAAAACCTTTACATGACCAATTTAATTTTTTGAATAATATCCCACACTAACGAGAAGGAACCTTTATAGACCACCAACAAAATATGTAGAGAGTACTTAATTTTAAAATGATCAGTTTTCTTTTTAGTAAAGGTAACATAAAAGGTTATAATTTTAAGTATTCAATAACTATTAAGTAATACAAGATAGTAAATCATATAGATAGATGAGTAATTATTCACTATACACTATTGTACATGCAATGAATACACATTTACACTGTCCAGAATGATGTACGAAACTGATTTACTGTTATGGACTTCATTAATTTAAGTCACAATTACAAAATGCCTCTTCTTGACAGAAGTGTTATAAAATACCCTCACTGTACTTCTGTTTTCAGAGAGGACCAGATTTTCCAAGAGTTGTTTATCCCTCCTAGAGAAGAGATGTCCCTCATAAAGAATGAAAATGAAAGAAGGGCTTTGTCTTGCAAAGAGTCAAATGCAAGAGGCTCAGTAGAAACCATACCTACATTTCAAGTCTTGAGTCTGGCATTGCAGTAAACTTGTAGACTGTTATTTTCCTGTACATTTCCAGATTCCCAACTTTTGCAATTTAAAGCCTATGAGTCCTGCTCCTTAGCTTCCTATTTTATAGGGTCCAACTAAAACATTGGCAGTTTGAACCTTCCCTCTGATTCTTTAGGGAAAGATCTGCTTCTATAAAAATTTCAGAAATTCCTATAGAAAATTCTACAGGACTGTTCTACTCTGTCACATAGGGTTATTGTGAGTCAAATTGACTCAACCAAACTCAACAATAACATAACTTATCTGATGCTTGCTGTGAGATATTTTAAAGATTTTCATTTGCCAGATTAATGATGAAGCTTTTACATTTTATGTCCTAAAATTATTCAATATGATTAAAATAATTATATTCACAAATACTTGTGGTAATTAGGAGAATGAGATGAGCGACACAACTTCTCCTTTGACAAATTTCAACAGAAAAAAATAAAGTGAACAAAACTTTATTAATTTATGGTAATATGAAAGTAAGACATTTTCATATAACTCATCATCAATATATTTTAGCAACCTCTAGAACAAATGTTCTTGATACATTGTTACACTATTAAGTAATAAGGTAAATTGTGCTAACGTATATTGTTTTATGTGTATTTTTCTACTTTTTATTAGAGTAGTATTTTAAGTTTTTTTCCAACATGTTTTAGTTTTATTAGTAGTAAGATGGTCATACTCCTTGACTGAGTTGTCAATAGAATACAACAGCAATATTTACTTTTACTACAAACGTATCAAATAAAGCTACTCAGAGACATTTACTCCAAATGTTGAAGTCAGGAGAACAAACACTTGCATCACAAATTTGTAGATAATTGATTTAAATAAGTAAACTGCATATTGTCAGGTCACAACACCAATATAACTTAAATTAATGATTGCCATTAGATGCAAGATTTTTTTTTTGTTAATGTAATTCAAAACTTAGGGTTCACCAGGATATAAATATATATAAATTTATTTTTGTTTAATAATTTATCTTTCATAGAAAATTACTTGAATTTCCATGAAAATCCAATTTGCTATGCCCTTGCCCTGGTGATTTTCAAAATTACTTTGGCCTCATGCCATCCTAAAATACTTGTTAAGTGGAAGGTTTAATAGCAGCAAGAGTAAGATAAATCATTTGTTAATTGATTTTAAAGAAATAGAGATAACAGGAGTTTATGTAGTCCAATTTCCTTCATTTTCTCTTTATTTACTGTATTCATGGAAATGAAATGACTCGGTAGATAAATTGACCGCTACAAGGCAATAAAACTAGTGACCATTTTGATATACATTAGTAACCTGTTAAATATGAGATTTTAATGCTGAGCAGTTGAATGCTTAGCTATTGAACCATCAAGTCTTCTTACGCATCAGATTAATGGTGAGTTATTGAAAACTTTTCCCCTGAGACAATGATTCTTATGAACACCACTTAGCACATTTTTATTGGGAGTCCTAGAAAATACAACTTCTAAAAAGAGGAAATAGAAGTTATGGG
>NW_022103914.1:11308673-11315153 GCF_000313985.2 Echinops telfairi
GGGGGGGAGAAGGGGAATCAATCACAAGGATCAACCTATAACCCCCTCTTAGGAGAATGAACATCGGAAAGTGGGTGAGGGGCGATGGAGGACAATGTAAGACAAGGAAATAATAATCTATAACTTATCAAAGGTTCGCGAGGGAAGGAGGATGGGGGATGAAGGGGCAAGAAATGGGGAGCTGACATGAGGGGTTCAAGTGGGAAGAGAATGCTTTGAAAATGATGATGGCAGCATATTTGCAAATGTGCTTGACACACTAGATGAATATATGGATTGTGATAAGAGATGTAAGAGCCCCCAATAAATATTTATTTAATAAAAATAAATAAATAAAAGTAAACAGAGTTGCTTCAAGCAAATAGCATTTCTTTCCAAAAAGGTAAAACTGTTGGTCATAACATAAAAATACTTACAAATGCACCCAACAAAGATTGTGCAAGGCTCTTATAGGAAAACTACAAAATATTATAAGCAAAAATGAAAGAAGACCTAAAGAAATATCATGAAAAACCATGAGCAAGGATTGGAAGATATCATTTATAAAATTATCAATGATCCCTAAATTGATTTAAAGATTATAAATGCAATACAAACCAGAATTATAGCAGTTATTTTATAGGACAGTAAAAGAAGATTCTTAAATTAATATAGAAATGAAATATAATGATTAATTTATTTAGAAATTCAAAGAAGAAAGAACTACAAGAAAACCAAATTTGGAGGATTTGTGCCCACAATTATCAGTACAATGAAACCCAGTCATTGAGTTGGTGCCAATTCGCTGCAACACTGTAGAACAGAGTAGAACTGCCCTCTAGGGTTTCTGAGGCTGTAAATCTTTATGAGGGCAGACAGCATTCTGTTTAGCTGGTGGGTGCAATGGGCTCACATTTCAGTTAGCAGCACCCACAACACAACTAGGACTCCTTGGATTCACACTGATAGAGAATGAGATAGCATAAAATGCTCACTTAATTTATGATCAAGGTGACACTAAAAGTAGCAGGGGGAGAAAGGAGATTCTTTTAGTAAATAGTATTGAGAAGATTCAATAATCATGTTTAAAATGATTATGTTTGACCACTACCCTATACCATTGACAGAGATTATATTATAACAAACCAATTGTAAAACTAAATGCACAAGATAACAATCAGGACAGGTGTGAGTCAGGGGTATATCCTCTTACCACACTTATTCAAACTCTATGCTGAACAAATCATCAGAGACGCTGGATGATATGAAGAAGAATGCAGCAGCAGAAGTGGAGAAGGCTCATCACTTACTTTTGATGTACAGGGACTCAACCTTGCTTGCTGAAAGTGAGGAAGACTTGAAGCACTTGCCAGTGAAGATCAGAGATGGCAGCCTTTGGTATAGGTTACAACTCAATGTCAATAAACCCAATCCTCACAGAAGGATAGGTAGCATTATGATATATGGGGAGGGGGGGAGATAGAAGTTGTCAAGAATTATATCTTGCTCTGATCCACAATCAATGCTCATAGAAGAAGCCGTCAAGATTCACAAGACCTCTTTAAAACATTGGGGGGGGGGGTGAGGCTGTTACTTTAAGGACTAAGAAGCATCTGACCCAAGGCATAACACTTCCAATTGCCTGTCTTGAAATGGAAAGTTGGAAGACAGAAGAAGAATCAATGCATTTGAGTTATGGCAAAGACTACAGAAAGCGCAAGGGACTGTCAAAGGAAGCAACAAATCTGTCTTGTAAGAACTATAGTCGAATGTTCCTTAGAGGCAAGGATAGTGAGACTTCATCTCACGTACACTGGACATGTTGTCAGGAGAAACCCGTCCTTGGAGAAGGACCTCGTGCTTAGTAAAGTAGAAGGGCAGTGAAGAAGAGGAAGGCGCTGGACAGGAGACTTGTCACTGGGGCTTCAGCAATGGCTCAAGCATAAGACGAGCTGTGAGGAAGGTTCAGGACCAGGCAGTGTCTTATTCTGTTGTACACGGGGTCACTATGAGCTGGAATGGATTCCAGAGCACCTAACAAAATCAACACATTCAAAATATGAATCATAAACTTTCAGAAATAAAAATGGATGGCTCTGCTAATAAATTGATTCCACAAGAGAAATCTGTTCAGAAACAGAACAACAAGAATGTTAGACCAAATGATTGAGAAATTGGACAAATGAAAACCATGCACATATGTTCATTCAAATATATTTTATGAGAATGAGAAGGGAAAAGAAAAAGATATATATATACCAAAGTTCCCATGTCTAGAATATATGAAACAGAATAATGGTAAAGTATAAATAAGTAACAGAAAAATAAAGACTAGAATGCATTTTATAAAAGAGGATACCCACACGACCCCTGTACATATGAAAAGAGATTTTGAATTTTAGTCATAAACAAGATGAAGTGTAAAACCAAAGTGCACCACCACCACACAACTACCACATTGGATTCCTTTTAAATAAAAATATGAACAACTGAAATCTTGTTCACTCCTAGTTAGACACACAAATTAAATTCTTTGGAAGACTGTTAGACATCATTCAATGATACATTTTAAAAATATATTGCTACTTTGTCTCAGTTCATATGTGTATGAATTTATTTCAAACATGTTTAAACATGTTCCTGCTATAAAGTTCTTTCAGTGAAACATTTGTAAGTGCATTAAAAAACAGGTACGTTTATGGCCATGCGGTGGGGGATCCAGGGAAAATAGAAAATATTTAGCAGAATTCAAGTGGACAGTTTCCAAATCATTGAAACATTGCAACAAGTGTATAGGAATGCTGCCCCACATACAACAATGGTTACTTTAAGGAATACCAAGGAGACATCAAATGTGATTTTAAAACAAAGAGGTCAGCTAAGACATATGAAAATGGTTTTGTGAGATTCCACAAGAGAAATCTTGATAGCTTTTCTCAATGAACTCAGAATAAGTGCAGTCTTATTATGAAGAGGTTTTAAGAAAGTCAAAAACTGCATTGGGAAGGAAAAGGCAAGTAAACTTCCTACAATGATTTTTTGTGTGTCCTTTTCTTGTTCTTTATGCATAAAGAAGAAATTTATACCAAGAGACATTTATATCAAGAAAAAGTTACCCACACAGCTTCAGAGAGGGAAAGTTAAGTCTGACTAGATTCTGTGGGTCAGAAGCTAAGCTGGGAGCCTTCTGGACTCATGCAGCTGCTGATGGATGAACCAGGAGGCAGGCTGGTAGAGGGGAGTCCAGTGGATCCAGAAACCATGGTAGGTCACACACAGCTCCCAGGGTTGCCAGGTCACATGTGGGCACCTGGCCCACGTCCCAATAAGCCAGGAACAGGATCTAGGCCAGCAGGAGGAAGAGAGAGAGAATTCTCCATTGTGTCTATTTACAAGTATGAAATAGGGCACACTCCAGATGAAACATGATCAGGTGATGAACTGCATGGTATTCTTCAATAGAATGTGTTACTTTAATAGAAAAACACCCCCTGTCCTATGAGGAGCCTCTGTCTTTTTCTTCCATCTCTTTTCTTCCGTCTCATCCTCCCAGTCTCCCCACAGGCCTCTCTTTGCTTTCATAACAGCAAGTTCTTACCAGTTTTGCAACCTTTGTGCCAGGGTCACATAAAAATTAAATAATTTTATTCATCAAAGGGCTTTATCAAGAAACTAAAAAGACTGCATACAGACAGAGAGAAAATTGGGGATTCAATAAGGATGTAATATACAAAATATATATCTGATTTTTGCAATCCAACAACCAAAAGATAAACAATCTACTTAAAAATGGACCAAGGACATGAATAGACATTTCACCATCGGGGACTTTCCCTGTCCACGAAGCATGAGATATGGTGCTCAATGGCATTATTCACTGGGAAAATGACAAGCCGTCACCATAATAAGGTCCAACCTCACCTCATTAGAATGACAATGATCAATATAACTGGATATAATAGGTAGTGGATAGGTGAGGAGAAAGTGAAACCCTTATCCAGTGTTAGTGGGAATGCCTAATGGTAGAGGTGACGTGGAAACAACATATAGTTTCAATATGGTGAACATAGAGATATCATGTGTCCCAGTCTTCCCAATCCTGGTGATAGACTCAAAAGAATTGAAAGCAGAAATACAGACAGAAAACTATTCAGCAAAGTCCTTTGAACGTTTTTTCCGAAAAGACAAATAGTTTGACCCTGGGTGCATGGTGAGGGTTTGGGAAAATAAATTAGCATGTTGGATAAGTCATATTCATGAAAAAATAAGGCGAACCTCAGTGACTAGAAGGAGCAGTCCAGGGATGACTTAGCAATGACAACTCGCCTCTTGTGGATGAGGAATGAGGGACTACCTGAAATGAACTAGAGACAAACGTCAAAATCCAAGAAATGGTCTGGAGCAATGTCAATAATGTCAGGTTCTATCATAGCAATGCAAAGAGGTAGCATACTTCAAGGGTAGCAAGGAATTTCCCTGTTAAAAATTCACTTGGAAATCTTGCCTTATCCACTCTACAACCCCACTCTTGTATTTTCTTCCTAAAACTAAATATAGAAAAATAAAGAAAAGAAACATAATTTAAGTCCCTAAGGATGCCAAAACTGTTGTTTGGACATGGCATAAATAGAAGAGTGCACAAATCTTTGAGGAAGGATTAGAGAAATAGAAACCCCACTTTCAGGAGCGCATAGATGTAGATGGAGGCTATGCTGAGAAACAATAACCTCACATTTTGATATTTTTATTTTTAAAATGTTTCTATGACTGTGAGGTATGGGAAGGATTTTGTTCCATTATATATAGAGTCACTGTGAGTGGGAATCATCAATGGTATCTAACAACAACAGCAGGATTTTTTAGCAATGCATTTTGACTTACAGACATATTAGGAATTCCATACCTATGCACACGCCCAATAAAATATAAATCTATGTTTACATAAATATATATGAATTCTGTTAACAGAACTTTTTATTTAAATGTTCATTAGCATAGTTGAACATTCATGGAATGGAATATTATATAGCCATTAAAAGAACAAATGTCAACTATATAAACTGATGGTTCTCACAAACAAATTGGGGATTAAAATAAGTCAGATATCCTCAAAAAGTTGAACACAAAACTACAATAAAACCTAGGAATTTCATCAGCGTGTCATCTGCATATGACAGGCACAATTTTGCTTGGTGAAATTGAGAACTTCAAGCACTTGCTGATGAAGATCAAAGATTATAGCCTTCGGTGTGGATTACAACTCAATGTAAAGAAACCCAAAATTCTGACAACTGGACCAATAGATGATATCAGGATAAATGGAGAAAAGATTGAAGTGGTCAAGGATTTCAACTGGGTTGGATTCATAATTACTTCTCATGGAAGCAGCAGCCAAGCGATTATGATACATTGCAGAGGGTAAATCTGCTGCACAAAACCTCTTTTTTCCCCACAAAACCTCTTTAAAGTGTTGAAAAGCAAGAATGTTTTACTTTGAGGACTAAGCAGTGCCTGGTCCAAGCCATGAATCCCATCACTTCATATGCATAGGAAAGTTAGACATTAAGTAAGGAAGATGGAAGAAAAATCCTTGCATTTGAATTATGGTGCTGGTGAAGAATATTGTAAATACCGTGGACTGTCAAAAGACCCAACACATCTGACTTGGAAGAAGTACATCCAGGATGTTCTTTAGAGGCAAAGATGGTGAGACTATTTCAGGAGGGGCTAGTCCCTGGAAAAGGACATCATGCGTGGTAAAATAGAGGGGGAGTAAAAAGAAAAAGGAAGGACTTTGACAAGACAGATTGACACAATGGCTGCAACAATGGGCCCAAACATAAGAAAAAGTGTGAGGGTGGTGCAGGACTGGGATGTACATAGGGGTGTCAGGCAGGGTTCTGTAGAGAAACGAAATCAGAACACTTATGATTTTATATATAGTGAGAAGTGAGAAGGGATATAATGGCTTATTAGTCCACACAAGAGTACAGAGGGCTCAGTTCAACTCACTTTCATGGAACAGTTAATATACTCATAAGCTGCCAGTCCAAGCTCAAGAAAGTAGACAGTGGAGTCTGCCCTCAGGCAAGACAGGCAAAGTTGGCCATCCAGCAGCAGAAGACATCAGGGTTGGGCAGCAACAGTCAGTAGCTCAGGAGCATGGTGAAGCAGTTCTTGAAGGAGCCTGGAGCTCTAGTGATGCATGGCAAGAAGACACAATCCACGGAGTGTCTTGGTCCACAGGTAGTGCAGCGCACAGTTGAGGTGAAGGACTAGCTCAAGCAGCAGCATGCTGGTCTGGTCACCAGGGAGAATGAAAGAAAGAGGCTAGCCTCAGAAAGCATTTATCTCAGTCACCCTCCAATCAAGCTGCAATCTGACTAAACAACCCGCACACATCCCTCTGGAGGCCTAGTTGGCACAATAAATCTAACTAGCACAATAGGTATCTGTGAGTTAGAACTGACTGGAGGGCACCTAACAACAAAAATAAAAGAT
>NW_022103914.1:11316144-11318253 GCF_000313985.2 Echinops telfairi
TAATTTGGAAAAGTGAGAATGAGTATACAACTTGAAAAATGTAATCTATGTCACTGAATTGTATCTGTAGGAAATTATGAATCACTATATGTTTCATTAGGTGTGCATCACCAAAACAATAAAATAAGAGATCAGCTATATAAATGTGCAGGCTCTATGATTCCATCTACTTAAAACAACTAAGACCTATCTTTGTTGGAAATCAAGAAAGATATTAACCTTACTCAATGCAGCCACTAGAAGGGGCATGAAAGAATCCCTCATGTGCTAGTGATAGTGTATATCCTGATCTGGGTCCTGATTGCAGTTTATAATAAAATTCACTTCCATTTATTAAAATTAACTGGCATTAATACATATGATTTTCCACCTTTCTTTATTCAGTGGAAGTACAGCATTAAAAATTGCCTTGTTGCATTAAGAGACTATATATACTTCTAAAACACATATCTTTATCCCTATCATTTTTGTGGTTCAAATGATTTATAGAGGACAAATTACTAATAGTGAATCTCTAGATGAAAAAACATAAAACATTTTGTCTCTTGTACTACAAAATTGCCAAAATATTCTCCATAAAATAGCCAGATTTCCTTCAAATGTCCACTGCAAAATGATATAATTGTATCCTGGGAGCCTTACATTTTGATTTTATTATATTTTATTATATTTCCCTGTTAATTAAAAGGTTGCATTATTGCACTATGTTTTATTCATACTTATTTTATATAATGATTTATTTTTTTGTTTGGGCATGAGTTACATATGAATAGCCTTTAAGCAGGAATAGGCTAAGAATTGTTTCATTTAAAATTTTCAGTTGGCCCAAGGAGGCCTATTCCAATCTTGAAACAGAAGGTGTGCCCAATTTCAAACCACTTCCTAATTGTTACATGCTGAGAAAGCAATCTAATTCAGATTCTTTGCTGTGAAATTTTTAGTCTCTACCTGCTGAGTCAGGGCCCTTTAAAGAAAGCAATAAGGGGGATGCATGTCTCCCATTGATTGCATGTACAACGTCTGTGAACTTCAATGGGATTTGCATGCACACAGAAGAGTTTCAATAGGCAAATTGAAAAATGGCCATTTTCTAACTGCAGTGATACACGGCAGGTTTTTTAGTTATATGGAACTCTTGGGGACTAGATTCATTTAGCCTTTGACTTCATTTAGCAGTGTACCCACAGAAAATTTTAAGTGTGTTTGCTCTCTTGTGATACTGCTTACACAAATACAGGGTTATGCTTTGCAAACTCAGTCATTTTGGGTTTTTTTTCAGCCATATTTTTCAGTTTTCATCATCAGACATTGGTATTATACAGCTGCTTGGGTAGGAAAAAGTGGTTTTACAATTAAATAAGTCTCAAGTTTTCCATGAAGCTTTTCTTCTAGTCAAATATTTTTAAAAAAACATTTAACTAGACGTTTTATATAAAAAGAAATATGGAGTTCTTTTCTGAGCCATATCATCCCCTGAGCATTTAAGTACTGTGTCTTCTTTGAATATAGATAAGACGTTGACCCATAAAATCTGGGCCTCTAATGCTCAGTCTTATTAATGCTTAAATTAATGCTTGAAAGACAGTTGTCTTTCAAGTTTCCAAGGTTGTAGTTTTCTATAAAAACCATGATTGCCATGTCTTTCCATTTATCCCCCAGTGGCTCGTTTCAACAGAGAAAGCAAGCCATGAGCTTCCACCATTAACACAAAATGAAAATGACATCTAATGGGTTTATTCAGTCTCAAGAACCAAAAATAAAATTTTCAGAGGAAAGTAATAGTGCTGCAGGATTCAACTTTTAATATGAATTCACAGAACACTTTCTAAGCACATCCATACTAAAATTTCATCCATAGATAATCACAACATGATAGTGGTTCTCAAACCCTAAAGCATAAACCAGCACGAGGGCCTGGAGGGCCAGGTAGAGTAGGCTGTTGGGCCACAAACCTACAATTTTTGATTCATTATGTCTGTCTGAGAATTTGTACTCATAAGTTCTTGAAATATTATGACGCCGGTGCTAGTCTGAAGATTAGACCTCCAGAACCCAGAGACTAAGGCAGCATTTCAAAAATAACCACAGCCTTTTGTTCTCGAAAGCCTG
>NW_022103914.1:11319003-11320492 GCF_000313985.2 Echinops telfairi
ATTCCATACCCTTCTCCAGCACCATATTGTGAGTGCCTCAATCCTCCTTTGGCAGTCCTTATTCACTGCCAAGATTTGGCATGCCTCGGAGGCCACTCAACATCCTGGGGTTCGGGTCAGATTCACTACCCGTTAGCCCTCACAGTGACACTTTTTCATAATTCTTTTTAAATAGCACAATAGAGTGCCAGCCCATTTACTCTTTATAGAGGAACCCCTCTTAGATAGAGTCTAAAATATTTAGTGAAACATGAATTAAAGTTGCTAAAAAAGATCATCCATTGACAGCTAGTCAACTCTGACTTATACCAACTTTATAGTGCAGAGTAGAATATCCCCATAGTGTTTCTAGGGCTGCAAGTCTTTACAGTGGAAGAAAGAAGAGGCTTTCTACTCCCATAAGGAGACAGAGTCTCAGAAAGCCCCAGAAGCAGTTCGACCCTGCCAATTGGGGTTGCGAAGAGTTGCATTGACTTGATGACTGTGAAATTGTTGAAGTTCTTACAGAAATAGCTTGCATAGCTTTCCCTGGCAGAGTAGCTTCTAGTAGGTTCCAACCACCAACCCTTCAGTTAGCAGCCAAACAGTTTAACTACTGGGTCACCAGGGATCTTTAAGCTCTCTAATAGTGCAACTCTGGGTAACAGGAGTAATAAATAACATAAATTAGTGCTAAAAGGTAATTGTATGCCCAAATGGTGTTGCTTTAAATATAAGCAAGGTTAGAGCATGCCTCCCCATGTTGATTATGTTTTCCTCAATATCTTGTGCGATTTTTTTGTACATTAAGTTAATTTCAAACTACACTAAGCACATTTGCTTTCTCCAAGGGCTGTCTCTAGTTTTAATCCACTTTAATCCATTATGCATTGTTTCCCATAAAATCATGCAGCGTTATTTACATTTAATGGAGCTTGCCTTTAACTCCATTCAGGAAAGCTTCTTTTAATGCCTGCTGCTCCTACCTCCTGGAACAGCCTTCTCTACCATCCCCCACTCCTTTACTGACTGGAAATTTACATTTAAATAAATATAAATTTTAATGTAATTTTATTAGTGGGCTCTTACAGCTCTTATAACATTCCATACATCAATTGAATCGAGCATATTTGTTCACATCATTTTCTAAACGTTTGCTTTCTACTTGAGTGCTTGGTATCAGCTCATCTTATTTCCCTCCCTCGCTGCACCCCACCCTAGTAACCTCTTGATAAATTATAAATTATTGTTAGTTTCATATCTCACACAGACCACTATCTCCCTTCCCCCACAGTTTCCGTTGTTCCTCCCCCTGGAGGAGGGTGTATATGTCAAGCATTGCGATTGGTTCCTCTCTCCCTTCCCTCCTCCCCCTACCTTCCTCCTGGTATCACTACTCCCATTTATGTTCCTGAGGTGTTTAGATTCCCTGTATGGTGAGCTCTTATCTGTACCAGTGTACATGTTCTATTCTAACCAGAACTGAAAGGCAGGACTGGGGTCATGATAG
>NW_022103914.1:11323979-11330858 GCF_000313985.2 Echinops telfairi
GAAAATAATTTTATGGTTGGGTGTCACCACAACATGAGGAACTGTATTAAAGGGTCTTGGCACTAGGAAGTTTGATAACCATTGGTCTAGAGGAAGACAGTAACCTAACCCTTGAGAGATTTGCATGAAGAGGAGCAGTTCAAATAGGGACAAGAAATCTTAGCCAAATAATTGAGAAAAAATCTGAACCTTTCAATGTGTATTGTTCGTATGACACTCTAGAAGGTTCTTGATGAGATTGCTTCTCTTGCCTTTCAGTTCTACCAATCCTACACTCAACCCCGAACAAAAATAAAAAAGAGCAATTTCAAACCAGATATTGTCTTGTCAATTCTTACCATGATGATTCCATGTGTGCAGGTCTAGAACTCTCAAACCTTTTCAAAGCTGAGAACTTTGGGAGCAGATCATCATGCTTCCCCCCATCCCCCCCAAACTGTCCCTGAGTGCATTCAAACTGCCAGCTTTTTGATTAGTAGTTGAGCAGTTAACCATTTATACTGCTCAGTGACTCTTTCAGGATTACATATAAGAGTGATTTTTACAGCTGAAAAATACTGCAGCATCTGGCTACTGATAAAATGAGGGCACCTGAAAGAAAGATAAACTACACTGTGAATCATAAAGCCCTTCAAACAGAACTTAGAGACACATTAAATAAGCACCTTATTTAAAAGAAAGGAGAAATCATTACTGTGAACATTTTGAGTGCATCCTATAAATGGTTTTTCTCTGTTGGTGCCAGTGAGGCATGCATTATTTAAAATAAATTATATAGATTTGTTTTAATAAGAATAAACTAGGGCATCATTGCAACAGAGCTGGAATTCTTCCCTAGTGGCTGCATCAGCATCATTAGAGTTCCCAAGAAGCCATCCTTGGGTTAGCCTTGTTTGGGATGTTATTTATTTATGGCTAACATTCCTTGGGTTTGGAAGCACTGAAGCAATATGCTGACGGATCAGATCAACAGAACACTGAGTAAGCTAATCTCTGATGTTTCCTGAGTGAGAAATCTTTACGTGGCTAAAGTTTTCTCTTTGAAGGCAAAGCCTAAAGGAGAACTGATACTCAGGTCCTATTACTCAGTAGAAAGAACAAGGGTATGGAGTTTGCAGTCAAGAGGTCTAACTGTAGTCCTATCACTTAAAGGCTCTTTGACTGTAACCAAAGCAATTAATCTTTTGGAGATTCTGTTTCTGCCTTTGAATACTGGGGCAACTGCTATCCACTTTATCTACAGGGTTGCTGGGAACATGAAATAAGGTGATTGTGGGGACTAGTGCTTTTGTGGCGAAGTGAAATTGCTTTAAATGGCTCATCTATCCATGTCTCTGTAACTCCCACCAAATGATTGGGTGGGGCCATACAAATAGGAAGCATTAATAGAAAACAAAATAAATTTTGCTGTTTCTCTGGGTATAGGAGAGTCATCTCAGAAACAGAAATAGAAAGTATGTGACCACCATGAAATTAAAGCCACTAGCATAGTGAATGCAAGATACTTGTCTGAAATGGCAGAGGCAGCAAAGGTACTAGAGGTGACAGAACTGATCATGAGGTAGAGCAGAGGAGCTACACAGAGACCAGGAGGCAGAACTGCAAGGGAGAAGACAAAGTATCATGTGTCTGAGAGGATCAGAGAGAGACAACTCTTCCAGCATGGCTGAAAAAGAGGTGTTTTAGACAAAAGACATGTACCCTTAACATTTTGTAATCTGCTAGCTTCCATAAAACCCCACAATTGTTAACATTGTACTGTAAGTTCTTTGTAGCCATTGCAATGTATTATCTGACCCAGTAGAGTGGACTGTCATGGGGGAACTGACTATTCTCATAATTGTGGTAGGAAATTGGACAGGGAGGCATATTTGACCACTGCTTTGTGGAAATTGGCCTTGGGATGGTGGGTAGTTGGATTCTCCTATGGTAATAATGTCCCATTGAAACTGTGAGTAAAGGTATCACATGGTGGTAGGTGCTGCTCAGTCCCAAATCTGAAGGTCAGGCAGAGGTGTGTCAAAAGCAGAGTATAGAACCAGAAGATAAAAATGTCCCCAAATCACAGCACAGTATGTCTTCTTGCTTCTACCAAAGACCAGTCAGGAAATAGAGGTATGGTTTTCCAGGTGATGTGATGTGAGTTACAACTATATCAGTGGTAGCAGGATGGACATCCCATTTAAGGAAGACAAAGGATGGTATCTTATTACACCTTCTACTAAGGCAGAGTATTAACATGTTCTTAAGGAAACAAAGCATCTGTGTAAAGACATACCTGAACAAAAATGTGTGGCTTGGGTCACACATTCTACTAACATCAGCTCTCAGTCCCACCCCTAATCTTGTCCATTAGTATAGTAGATAATGCCCTCAAAACTGGGATTATCGCCACAGGTGTAGAGTCCAGAAGAGTAATACAAAATTATGGTTCTCTCACTGGCCTCGAATCAATGTTGACCTATAGCAGTTTCACGATGTTGACATCATTATTGAGTCAGTTTTGACCCATAGTTCAACTCGGCCCCCTGGTATTGCTCCATCTTCATAATTGTGCCTATACCTGAGCCCATTGATGCAACCACTGTGTCAGTCTATCTCATCCAAGGCCTTCCTCTTTTATGCCTCTTCTCCATTTTATCAAACGTGATGTCCTTCTCCAGGAACTGGTCTCTCTTCTCAACATACAAAGTCTTGCCATTCTTGCCCCCAAGGATTACTCTGGCCTTACTTATTCCAATACAGATTCATTTGTCCTTTTTAGCAGTCCATGGTGCTTTCAATATTCGTCTCCAGCACCACAATTCAATTGCATCAATTCTCCTGGATTTTTCCTATTCAATCCCCAACTTTCATGTGCATATGATGCAATAGAGAATACCATGGTTTGGGTTGGATTCACCTTAGTACACAAAGTAACATCCTTGCTCTTTAATGTTCAAAAGAGGTCTTGTGCAGCAAATTTACCTAATGCAATAGGTCTTTTTATCGCTTGACTACTGCTTCCATGAGCATTAACTGTGGGTGCAAGTGAAACAAAATTCTTGACAACTTCAACCTTTTCTCCATTTATCATGATGTTACTAATTGGTCTCGTTGTGAGGATTTTGGTTTTCCTTACATTAAATTGTTGTCCAGACTGAAGGCTACAATCCTTTACCTTCACCAGCAAGTGCTTCAAGTCCTCCTCAATTTTAGCAAGCAAGGTGTGTCATCTGTATATTGTAGGTTATAAACAAGTTTTTCTCCAATCCTGAAGACACTCTTCTTCGTATAATTCAGCTTCTTTAATGATATATTCAGCATGTAGTTTGAACAAGTATGAAAGGAGGATACAATCCTGACACACACCTCTCCTAATGTTAAAACAGGCAGTATTCCCTTGTTTGGGTCACACAACTGCCTCTTGATCCATGTATCAGTTCCTCATGAGCACAATGAAGTATTCTAGAATGCCCATTCTTGTCAACGTTATCCATAGTTTATTATGGTCCACACAATTGAATGCCTTTACACAGTAAATGAAACACAAGTAAATATCTTGTTGATATTTTCTAGTTTAGCCAAGATCCATCTGACATCAGTAATGATATCCCATGTTCTACCTCCTCTTCTGAATCTGGCCTGATTTTCTAGAAGTTCCCTGTCAATATACTGATTCAACTATTGGCGGATGGTCTTAAGCAAAATTTTACTTGTGTGTGATATAATGATATCATTCTATAGCATTTCTTGGGTAACATTTCTTTTTAATATGGCCCTATAATTCCATATTTAATTGACTACAACTCATGTCATTCTCTGTGCTCTAAAGAAAGGTGGTCAGACATGGCCTCCACACCATTTCCTCAGATTTATATAATGCAAAGGATTGCCCAAGTCATATCTCTAGATGAAATTCAGTAAAGTGGGATATAAGCAGGGTGGAATAAGTGACAGGTCTTCTCATCTGTTCTTTTTTGTTTCTTGTTAAAATGATCTGCCCATAGGTCTCATGATATTTTTGCTGGCTTACATTCATGTTTTCTTTCTGTTCTTCAGCTTTTCTCAAAGAAAAGATTTTTTAAAGTGACAATTTCCCGAGAGTCATGTGTTAGTCTGTGTTGACTAGAGAAACAAATCCAGAGACACTCAGATGTGTGTAAAAGAGGAGTAATTTTACATTAAGAAAACATCCCAGCTCAGTTCAGATCAAGTCTATAAGTCCTATATTAGCCCATATGTCTGATACCAGACTATAAATCCCTTTTCAGACTCACAAAACACATGCAATGATGCCAAATTCAAGAAGTTCACAGGCCAGTGGGTGGAAAATCTTGTGGATCCAGTGGCAGTAGAAGCATCTCAGCACTGACAGGTGTCTCCACGTGGCTCCTTCAGCTCCAGGACTCTAGGATAGCTCCATGTGTCTTGTCTGCAGGAATGCCTTGCAGGGAATGGGTGCGTGTCCAGCCTCCAGCGATCTATTTCTCTCCTTAGCACCTCCATATGAGGTCATCAAACTGTGACCTGATTGACAGGCTAAACTCCACCCCTTCACTCTTAATTCTCAAATACACAAACAGGTTATGTAACTACAAGTCAATATGGTGACCAAGTAGAATCACCTGACTGGTGCTGTTTTTGTCAGACCAGAAAATGAAGATGTAAGGAGTCCAATAATGGGAGGCTGGGTGCTAAAAATAGATTCAGTATACTAGGGTTTGGTTCAGATCTCCTCCTTTAATTTTCACCCGTGGAGTGACATTCTGAAATGTGCTAAGTTGAAGGTATCAGCCTTTGGGCTCCACTAAACACCCCCCACCAGGCCCCCCACCCACCAGGCCCAGCAGGACAGCTTCTGCCACCACTCCCTGAACTCTAGTCCCACAGCAAGCAGTAATTTCCTCAGACTGCTGTCTAATAGTGGTCAAAAATCACAGGCTTGCAGAGAGGCTCTGAGAGCTAGCCACAAGAACTCACCCTGGAGTTCTCTGCACTGCTAGCCACCCTGCCCCTGTCATCTAGGGCTTTCCAAAACCCTCTCCAGCCAAGAACAGAGTGAATACATTGGCCATCCCTTTCCCGTTTCATCCCAGCTCTATGCCTCCAAGTGTGGGCAATGATACATAATCACCCAATAATGTGCAGCAATTGAAGAGCCACTGGGATATAGTTCCACAAAACACAACCAGCAGTCCCAACAGGATTGAGATGGAGGGACACAGGAGTGCAGCCAGGGAGAAATTTGGATCCAGTCAGCTCCAAAACCACTCCACTAAGCTGGTCCCACTTCCCTGGGGACAGCTCAGAACAGCCCTGATACCAGGACACCCCATAAGGCCATTATTAAAAGGAAATTTCTTTTTTGTTGTTAAAATGCTAATCTCCAGAGCACAACCTAAGGTTTTAAACATAACATATAATCAGGCCCTACCAGTGTTAAATTCCACAGAGTGCCCTTAAAAGGCTGAAAATTGTGGCCTGACAGTCCAGACCAGAAATGGCCCATGCTGCAGGCCTGCCCCAACCTGGCCCATTGGCATACCCATAATCATCAGCCTCAGCCCAAACTCAGAGACCCCCTACTGCTACAGGCCACTGGCTTGCGGTGGCACCCTGCTCACCTAGCAGTCCAACCCATCACCATAGTAGGCCACAGGTAATCCTCGAAAAGATTCGTACCCATCACATGGAGAAAGAGCTCAGGGCCCTTTGGTTCCCCAGAAACATGGCATCCAGTTCTTCCAAAATGACATGCAAACAGCAACATACCACAACACAATAAACAAGGAAAACAAAACAAAAACAGCAGAGAAAATAAAACTTCTAGAAGAATCAGATGTGGATAGGCCACAAAAAGAAATCCTCAGAAGGCTTCTTGAGGTAATACAGGATATGAGGAAAGCAACACAGAATAAGGGCACAATGATACAAGAGATGAAATCCAGGATAGATGGGATGAAGTCTACGATAGAGAGGATGAAGTCCATGCAAAAAGGGAAATACAAGAGCTAAAGGTAACAGACACTAAACACAAGATCATGGATCTCACCAACAGAATAGAAGAGGTGGAAATTTATACCAGCAATCTCCAGGAAAATCAGGCAGATTCAACAAATGGGAAAGATAGTCAAACAAGATAAAGAAGTGGAAGAAAACCTGAGATCAATACCAGGTGCTATGAAGAGGAACAGTGTTCGAATAATTGGTCTACCAGAACAAAACACAATGAAGAAGTCAACAACTAAATTACAAAGGTAACTTCTGGAAGCAAACTGCCTCCCCACCTTAATGAATGTGAATCAGACACTCCTACAGGAAGCAGAGAAGACACCAATTATACTAAACCCAAGGAATAACTCTCCAAGGCATCTCATAGTTAAATGATCCAACTTTGAAGAAAAGGAGAAAATTTTAAGAACAGCAAAAAAAAAAAAAGGACAGTCACTTACGATGGTGCTCTGGTAGGAATATACTCAGACGTATCAGCAGATCGATGCAGAGGAGGAGAGAGTAGAGTAGCATCGTCTGAGCTTAAAGAAAATAACCTCCAGCCTTGGAATCATCTACCCTTCCAAACTACCTATTAAGATAGACAGCGAGGTATGAATCTGCCAGGACAAGGAAAAACTCAAAGAATATGCCATTAGACACCAGGTCTGAGGAAAATCCGTGCTGATTCAGTATGGTCAGAATACCAACACTCACCAAGCAAAAGCAGGAGACCACCATATAGCTCAACTCCACAGAGAAGTCAATGCACTGAAAACAATTACCAAGACAACATGGCCTCAAAGGGAAAAGAAGGCAAGAATGAAGCCCTCCACACAAACACAGCACACTGATATGAAGGGAGATAATAAAACACCCAACTAAAAAAGTATGAGATGACAGCAA
>NW_022103914.1:11331035-11332679 GCF_000313985.2 Echinops telfairi
AGTGAGCATAATAAATATATATTGCCAAACAAAGGACCCACAAAATTCATTAAAATACTAAAAAAGAAATCACAGATTCAACAATCATAGTAGGTGACTTTAATACACCACTATCAGAGAAAGATAGATCACTGGGAAGGAAGCTCAGCAAGGAGGCAACAGAGCTAAACACTATGTGTTAGACAGGGTTCTCTAGAGACACAAAACCAGATTGCTAATAATTTTGTATATATATTTATACAGATAGATATATAACACAAGAAATAAACAGTTAAATTATAAAGCAGTACAAATGGCTCAGTGTACCTCATTTCTGTGAGACAGTTGTGAGACACTGGCAGTCCTTCAAGTCTTGAGGGCCACCGGGTAGTCCTCTGTAGAGCAATTCAGGCTATCGAGGCACAGGAAGCAAACAGCAAAGTAGGTCACCAACAGTCAGCCAGATGACAGGGTCTGACAGTCCCCAGCTCAAGAGATGTAAATTCTAATTGTGTGGTGAAGCAGGTCTTGAAGGAACCTCAAATTACAGCGACACTGTCCATGGGTTGGGTGTCCCACAGGTAGTGTAGCTTGCAAATTGAGGCACAGAACAAGCAATGCAGCCACACACTGGTCGGATGATCAAAGAGCAAGAGACAAGAAAGGCGAGGATTACTGAGTCATTTATTCCTCCATCCTTCAATTAATCCCACATATGTTTATAGGCCAGGTTGGCACAATAAACTAACTACCTCATACTACAATTAGGTAGGTGGACCCGATAGACATTTATAGAGCTTTCTATCCAAATGCAAAAAAATTCATTCTTTTCAAGTGCACATGACACATTTTTGAAAATAGATCAAATGCTGAGACACAAGTTAAACCTGAGTAAATTCAAAGACATAGAGATCACTCAGGTGTCCATATCTGATCACCACATCATAAAGCTGGAGAGCAATAAAAGGGAGGCCAGAAAAATTAGGGCAAACAATTGGAAGATGAATAATGATCTTCTGCGACACAAATGGATACTGGCCCAGATTAGAGAGGAATTTGGGAAGTTTCTAAAAACGAATACGAATGAGAAAACAATGTACCAAAACCTTTGGGATATAGCAAAAGCAGTTATTAGAGGCAGCTTGAAAGCAATAAGTTCATACATGAAAAAGGAAGAGAGACTTATGACTGATATGCTTCACAAAACCTCCCACAACTAGAACAGAGTCAACAGAAAAACTCTTCCTAAGCAAAAGAAGAGAATTAAAAATCAGGGCAGTGTTAAACCAGTGGGAAAACAAGAGAACAAAACAAAAATTCAATGTAGCAAAAAGCTGATTCTTTGAAAGGATCAACGAATCGAATCAACAGATTGCTGGCAAGCCTAACCAAAGAAAAGGAGTAAACAACAATAGCCAGGCTGAAGGATGAAACAGGGGAAATCACAGTGGACCCCAATGAGATTCAAAGGATAATCAAAAAATGCTATGAAAGTCTGTACTCCAATGAATGTGGAAGACATGGACAACTATTTGGAAAACTAATCCCTCCCTGTATTATCCCAGATAGTAGTCAAGAACCTCAAAAGACCCATAGCCAAAGAAGTTATAAATATAACTCTCAAGAAACTATGAACAAAAAAAGATCCCAGACCAGATGGTTTCA
>NW_022103914.1:11333909-11336578 GCF_000313985.2 Echinops telfairi
ACTGCTCTGCCTTTGGAGATCTGAGCTCCAGTTGTGATCCTGCAGCCTGCTACATTCCCCTTTGACCTACAAGTATTAAAAAAATCATTTTGTTGGGAGCTCTTACAGATATTATAACAATCCATAATGCAATTAGATGAAGCATAATTCTACAAATGCTGTCACAGTGGTCAAAACAGCCTGGCCCTGGCATAATGACAGATACTCAGACCAATGGAAAAGAACAGAAAACCCAGAAATAAAACCATCAGCTTATAGACAAGTGATCCTCGACAGGGGCCCAAAAAGCATCAAGTGGGAGGTGGATGCCCTCTTTCACAAATGGTGATGGAAACAACGGATCTCCAACTGAAGAAAATGAAACAATATTCTTACCTCACCCCATAAAAAAGAACAAACTAAAGGTATTTCACAGACCTAGAAGTAAATCCCCAAACTATCAGGGCCGTCAATGAAGGAATATGGACAAATCTAAGAACCTCAGCTCAGGGAACACATACGATAGCTACAATAGAGAATGGTACACATGCAGCTGAACCTCAAATTGACAAGTAGGATATACTAAAGACAAAATACCTGTGTGCTTTAAAAGACTTCACCAAGAGAGTAACAAGAGAACCCACAGACTGGGAGAGGATTTTTAGCAATGACACAACAGACAAAGGACTTTAGTAGTAAAATCTACAATACCCTCCTAGCCTACAAAAAGAAAGCAGTTAACCCCCTGAGGAAGTGGGCCAAAAGGGAGTGGAAAGGCAAATTAAAACAACCTAAACTAGGGAGGAGAAAGGCAAATTAAAACAACCTAAACTAACACTAGTCAAAACCCTTGAGGACAACCCAGATGAGAAAATCAGAGAACAAGTGCTGGAGTGCGTGTGGCAGGATAGAAATTCTCCTCCACTGCTTGTGGTCGTGTAGGTACCTACAGCCTCTGTGGAAAGCGATCTGTGATGTTTAAGACAAATGGAAATTGAGCTACCTTATGACTGCAGCTATCCCTCGACTGCATATATACCCAGAAGAGTTAAGACAGAGACCATGACCAGTGGTCTGTGCTCCAATGCTTATTGTGACAAAATTCACAATCACAAAGAATTGGAAGCAACCTAAATTTCCATCAATAGACGAGTGGATTAGAAAATTCTGGCACATATACACAATGGAGTACTACGTATCACTAAAAAGCACTGATGTTCACATGAAGCTCATCATTTCATGGGAAGAGTTGGAGGAAATGATGATAAGCATAGTTAGCCAATCACAAAAGGACAAGTACAACATGAGTCTCCTGAGGGAAGTATAATCAGCACAATAGGTAGGAGAAGAAAAGTCCCTGACCTCACACTATATGGGTTGAGGTACAGGGAGTTGGGTGGGGCTCAGACCAAACCCAAGGAGGTACAGGTTATTCCAACACAAAAAAAGGGAGAGTCGGGGAAGAGGGAGCTAGAAAAGGAGGGTGGGAGGAAGATGATGGCATGGGGGGAGGAGGGCACTAACCCACCCAGGGGGTTGTACTGGTTATGTCTCCACAGAATTGGGAGTGTGCATGCAGACCCCCACCTTGGTGCACCAATCCTTGAGGACAAGGTAACCACATCAAGCAACACATAAAAAGAGTGGGCTACAGGGCTGGCCCCAATCACTGCCAAACGGATCCCTTCTCTAGAAGTATATGCTACAGTGGACAACATTAAACCTACAGGATGGGGAGAGGGGCCAGCATGCCATGCCCACATGGAAGCAAACCAAGAAGTAAAAAGAGAGGGAACTGTCTAGACCCCATATTGGCACACCAAGCCCAGAGAATGACGTCCTTCACTGAGCTGCTAAGGCACAGAGAGGACTATAGGGCTGACAACAGCTCAAGACATGATGTCCCCTCACTGGAGCACACCACAACAGGACAGAAGGCAATACTGGGGACACACGCTGGGAAGTTAGTCCAGTTTGAACCCGCCACAGTGTGGCAAACCAAGAGGGGAACATAATCTATCACCAATGGGAGCAAAGAAAAGCCCAACAGCCCTGAAGAGCCCCATAAATGGACTTTAGGTTAGGAGGGACAACTCTGGAATTCCTCCAAGACCTTTGGAGAGATAGTCATAAAGGTCAGTGGGCAGACCTGGAATTATGTGTGCTTTTTGGTGCGATTATTTGTTTGCTTGCTAGTTGTTATTGTCCTTCCCCCCACCCCCTTTTTATTCAATCTTTTGTTTGGTGTCTGTTATTGTCGGTTTGTCTACTTATATTAGATAGGCATGGGAAGCAAGCTCGATGAGAAAACAACAGGACAGACAGTTCGGGAGGGATTTGGGGGAAGAAGGAACCTGGGGAAGGGAGTGGTGAGCAAACAATGCCATAGACAGGGGAATAACTATGGAATTAAAATCAACAATGAGGTGGATGTAGATATCCTGGGGGTGTTGGAGCAACAGTAATTAGTTGAGAGGAATGACTAAGAGATAGAAGAAGGGCGGGTGAGCATGATGGTGGAGCAAAAGGAAGGTAAAAAGAAACAGAGGAAAGATCTAGGAAGCAAAGCTATGGATAAAGGTGTTAGCATAGGTGTGTATGCATGTAAATATATTAATTCATAACATTTGAGGTGTTGACTAGGTACATATATTTATAAGGCAATACACTGAGGTAGTGGAGAGACTTTG
>NW_022103914.1:11337293-11338695 GCF_000313985.2 Echinops telfairi
TGACACATGGGATCCAGGAACAGGAATAGGAATAGCAATACCAGGAATCTAAGGGGGAGGTGGGGAGAGAAGGGGAGGAAAGTGGAGCCAAACTAAATGATCGACACATAACTACCACCACAACCCCCACCCCCACTCCAGGGGGACCAACAACAGAAACCATGGGGGAAGGGCGACAACAGTTGGTGTAAGATATGAAAATAATAATTTATCAAGGGGTCATGAGGGTGGGGGGCAGGAAGGGAAAAAAGAGCAGCTGATACTAAAGGTTCAATAGAATGTTTAGAAAGTAATGATGGCAACAAATGTACAAATATGCTTGATACAGTTGATGTATGGATTGTAATAAAAGTGGTAATAGCCCCCAATAAAATATCTTTTAATAAAAAAATAAGATAACGTGTCGATTTCTCACTCTTAAAATTTATACTATTTCCTCATACTGCAAGGCTTCTCACATTACCCCATCTGGTATTTGATGTAAAATATACACCTCTGTGATGCTCTAATTGTCTCTCGAATGTAATTAGCTCTTTTTACAGTTTGTTCTTGCCACAGATAGTATTTTTCTGAATAAATGATAATATGGAATTGTCTGTGTCAGAGCAAACAGCCCATTGTTTCCAAGAATAGTATCTTTGAACCTAAGGGAGGATGTGTCTTCTGTAATAGGGAGCAGCTCTTGTAATTATGTGGATACACCCTCTGCAGAAGCAAACTGAATGTGTAACCAAATAGAGAAAGAAATCATGGCTCTTCTGATAGGTTTATCGTGACAACTAGGCCTCCTTAAGAACATGTGGACAGAGTTTAGTCAGGTCACATTTCATTGGAGGGCAGCTGAGAAAAATAAAGATGGCCGGCATCCTGTCTCTCTCTTCCTCCCTCGACTAGCATGCTGCTGTTGGAGTTAGTGTGCTGCACTGCCTGTGGGCCAAGCCAACCCATGGATTGTTTGCTAGAGATTGAGGCTCTTCAAGACCTGCTTTGCCATGCTGATGGTGCTTGAACTTGAGGCTGGTGGATCTTGTCACCATGCATCTCTTGAGTTTGAGATCTCATCAGGACCTGCTTCGATAAGGTCCCATACTACTGACTGTTGCTGACCCACTCTGCTGTTTGCTTCCTGCAGGCAGACTCTGCCTGTCTTGCCTGAAGGTAGATTTCCCTGTCTGCTTTCTTGACTTGGACCAGCAACCTGCGTGAGTTAAAGGACTTTCAGAATATCAACTGTTCCATGGAAGAGCCCTCTGTACTGTTGTGAGGACTGATTAGTGGTTATATTCCTTCTTGCTGTATAAACCTACACTTTTATATATATACAATCATAAGTATCCTGGTTTTGTTTCTCTAGAGAACCCTGTGTAACACAGCTCTGAAGCTATCACATATTCAGAAAAAA
>NW_022103914.1:11338795-11340463 GCF_000313985.2 Echinops telfairi
TTAGTATGTTTCTTTATAAATGTACTTAAAATCTGATATTTATAGATGTGATTTCTATCTATATGTACTTATCTAGCACCTATTTAAAGTGTATTCTAAGTTATGATTTGCTACTTAAATCAAGGAAAAGAAAGGATTCTGGCCGTGGGCAATGCTTAGGATGGGGAAGAAATAGACCTGGGATTCAAGGACCGTGAGGAACTCCTTCCCATCATAGTTCAGTACAGCTAAGGAGAGGCAATAAAGGCACTTGGGCACAAAATTATAATACATTGAACCATATTTGGAGTTCTAAAACTCATAGAATAACCAGAAATTATGAACTAAGTTCATGGCAGTGAAAATGGGAGTGTTAAATATATTAAATATAAATATGGTAAAGAAAATTGACAAGAATTTTTAAAAATCATATTTTGATGTTAGGGTTTCTAGTGGAGAGAGTAAGCAGTAAAGAATCCATTGCAAGTTTGGAGCTTGGAGTCTTGGGTAGTACCAATAACTCATGTTTGAATTATGGTTGAAAATGAGGTTTTAAAAAGCCCCAAAAGGCGTATTTATTAATTCAACATTCTGAGATTTATCTGCCTTTGGGGTGGGGTACTCAATAAGAAATATCCAGTCAGTAAAGAATTATGATATACAAAGCTAAGTCTTAAATCATTGCTATACGGTTCCAGTTTGTTCAAGCATGTGTTTTGTCCAAACAAAATGTATGTGAACAGTGAATGCTACATACAAGTTCTGTCAGTTCTTTGGTTAATACACTTGTCTGCCTCACTAGGGTGCCTTCAGGAAAAAACAAACCGTCAAAGCAGTGATTTCTGAGGGGATCTTCTGGGCTAATTCTATTTGAGGCAAAGAGGTCAGCAAGAAAGGTGAATGTTTTGGGTTAATAGAAAAGAGGACCTCAGAACTCTCAAGCAACTTGTTCCTTTTGGGGGGAAGCTCGCTCTGTAGAAGGATTCAAAATGGTTCAGCATCTGACCTACTGTCATAGGTTGTCCTACAATACAGGCTAACAAACCTAGGCTGTCCTGAATCCCTAGTAATAGAATTGCTTACCTTTATACAAAGAGGTAGTTAAAACACCAAATATTCACGTAGCATGTGCCTAGGGGTCCATGCTGTGAGACCTAAAGTTCTCATGAGGTTGTCCAAGACAAAAAAAAAAAAAAAATACATGCCAACATGTATTATAGTGGTTCCATGTGTGCTTAATGAGTCCAAGACAGGATTGAGCCTGCTTTCCTCAGTGGGGAGCAGAAAATCATTGTGAAAGTGTTGTAGGCACAAACACAAAGTTAGAAAGCAAAATGAATACAAATGAAGCTTTTTTTATTTTTAAAATAACAAAACAATGAGAGAGAGAACCTCTTGAAAGATTTTTTTGAAGGACAAATAACAATAATGGGGCTTATGATGAAGAGGTTTTAAGAAAATTGAAAACTACATTGGTGAGGATAAAAAGCAAAGAAAGTTGTACTGAGAGATTTCTCCCATCACTATAACACAGCTGCTCATTCGTTGAGACCAGTAAAAGTTGTTCTATGAGAAAACCTACCTCATCCAACCAAGAAGCTCTCTCTTGCCCCTTAAAATGGTTTTGTTTCTCAAACTCAAAGATTATTGAAAAAGAATACAGTTGGAGTCCTTTGAGGGTACCAAAAC
>NW_022103914.1:11341155-11342925 GCF_000313985.2 Echinops telfairi
TGCAGGACGATCAAAGGCCAGTGGGTAGAAAGTCTTTGGATCTAGTGGCGTTGTAAGCATCTCAGTGCTGGCAGGAGTCTCTGCGTGACTTCTCTGTCTCCAGAGGTCTGGTTGCATCAGGGTAGGTCCATATGGCTTCTGCAGCTGAAGGCACTAGTGCAGTTCCATGTGTCTTGTCAGCTGCAATGTCTCCCAGGGAGTGAGCAGAGAGAGAGTGTGTCTCCTGCCTCCAAGGAGGAAAATACAGGAGTTCCCAGAATTCCCAGGAGAAGGCCAAGCCCACACAGAGACCTCATTGGCTATGACCCAATTGACAGACTAGACTCCACCCCTTCACTCTTAATCCTCTCCTCTCAAATTGACACCAGATTATGTAACTACCACAGTCAACATTGTTCAGTACTGTTCATTTAGACAAGCATAATAGTGTATTCATTAAGTTTATCACTTAGCATACCTTTGTTGTCTTAATAAACCCATTTATTTTAGTAGAGAGGAATGATTGGGGGGCTCGTTTGATATTTAAAATATATAGGCATTTGACTATATATTCATTGACTAAATGAAAAGACGGTGGTGGTGGTGACTATAGTAGACAATGTAATTTTAAAAGTACTATCATATTTCTGGTTGAGAAAAAAAAATTGTTAAGGCTTGCTATAGTCAAAAGACAACAAATTGATCCAGAAAGAACTTGGAAGTAAAGGAGAGTGTGTTAGGCTAGATTATCTAGAGAAGCAAAATCAGTTGCTTATAAGTGTGCATATATACATAAAGAAATTATATCAATAAAGTAGCTCACATAGTTGTGATAGCGGATAACTCTTGTCAAGTTTAGGTATATGGGTCAGAAGCAGGAGGATTCTCCTGACTTGTGTAGGTTGGGGGAGGGGGTTGATGAACAGAGAACAGAGCTAAGCAGGAAGATCGCAGCTTATGTATAGAGAGTTGAAAGAATCCAAGGTTGATAGTCCACTGATGACTCTTAGGATTAGCAGGCAATATGGCAGGAGGTCCAAAATTAGATACACAATCCAGACCCAGCAGTAATGACAAGCTTGCACAGGGTTCACTTTCACAGGGTTCACAGACCACACCCACCCCAGAAGGCTTCCTTCCAATTGCATGAGGGCTGTGGCCGGATCAAGAGGGCTACACTTTTTATATCAAAACTGCTGGCTATTCACAAAGCTGATCATGTTAGAACTCATTATGGAGTTGATGACATTATGTTAGATTGCATCATAGCAATCACTACTAAACTACTGAGGACTTTGGCCCAGACAAGCTGACACAAAACCTATCACAGAGGGGGAGTAACAGTTGGTAGAAATAAATAAATTGCAATCTTGCAATGCCAAGAAGTCAAATGTCAAAACACTCAGGGAACTAATGTTTAACATTTTTAATTTAACTGGTGTTTAAAATATATGCAAACTCTGGTTGATTGTATTTTTAAAAAGATTGCCTTGTTCATTTTATCTGTTTATTATAGAGTTGAATGCTATCTAGAATTATTTTTTACAACTATATTTATCCTTCTAGATCTGAATTAGGAAATACATAAACTTACAACTTGTCTTTTATTTTCCTTAAGTCCTAATATAATTGCTTTGCTTAACAAATAAAATATTTGAATTGAAAAATCCAATAGTTTTGATTTAGAAAGACCTTTCGAGAACATTAAAATGATATTGACAGATAACTTTTTAGACATAAATCTTAACATTTACAAGAGGAGTAGAGATGCATTTGTTTTTATATCAAGAA
>NW_022103914.1:11343812-11355781 GCF_000313985.2 Echinops telfairi
ATTCTTGATAAATATATATGAAGTTGTTTTCTACTATATATAATTCTGTTTTTAGACATTATTACATTTTAATATTCATCTACCAGATATATATCTAATCTGTTTCCCTTAACTGCTTTAAAATACTCAGAAGGGATAGCCACCATGTTGAACCTCATTTCTGAATGATGGAAAACAAGAGTGCCTCAAGTACCCTCCCACTGAATAGAGTCTCAACAAGCATTTTGTGTTTGTCCCTTCATGGAGCTGTAAGAAAATTTATTTTGGATATATTCCCAAGAACAACATTTTTGTGTCAATTAATATGTCCATGTATAATTTTCCTAAGGCACCCAGTATTATTCATAAAAATGATTGCCGCCATCTCTATACATATCAATAGTGAATCATAAGCTCATTTTATGCATAGCCATCCAGTTGATTCCAACCCATAGTAACACTATAAGAGAATGGAGCTGCCCCTTGTAGGTTTTTGAAATGATAAATCTTTACAGGATTGAGTAGCCTCAGTATTCTCCCACACAGTGGCTGTTATGTTTGAATTGCTGACCTTAGGTTTAGCAGCCAAATATGGAACCCACAAAACCACTAGGCTACCTTTCCATAGTGGATGAAGGATTCTATATTCCCAACAATACTGATATTATTACCTAATGCTATAATTTTCATCAGTCTAATAGGGTAGAATGGCACCTCATTAAAGCTTAAATTGGCATTTCTCTGATTACTGTTGATTTTCAGCATCATATTTATGCTTGCTAGTTTTTGTGCTTCTTCAGCTGTGAATAGTCCATTTATCCCTCTATTGAAGTAACTTTCCTTATTTATTTACAGTACTTTCTAGACATAAAAAATGGTTACTCTCATTTTGCCCTCTCTCTACTAATTTTGCCCATGGTGTCCTTAGTTGAAGCCGAGATCTTTATTTAAAAAAGGAAAAAGATTCCTTTTTGCAAAAAACTTTTATGGAATCAACTTTATTAAATTTTTCCTTTGGGGATTGTTATTTAGAAATTTAAGTTCCTCCAACTAATTACATCCCAAAGATAACTTCCCACATTTTTCTTGTACATGAAAAATATACAGTACAGGAAGAACCTAACTTAATATAAATAGTTCCTGTGCATTAGAAGTCACATATTTATTAAAATTACCTGACGCATAGTAAGTGGTCCATTCACTTGAGGTTTTATGAAGATTATCAGCAAAGAAATTTGAATATATCAGTTAAGTCTTAAAGAGAAAACTCAATAGTATTTATTCATTGTTTGAAATATCAAAATAAGTTGAAGTAAAGCTATTTTGCCTATTTACAGGAATAGAAAACCAAATATGAATTTATTCATAAAACAGAAAAATTACATTACAGTCAGGATGAAGACCACATTATTATATGCAGATATAAATAATTCTAAAATATAAGAAGTGAAATATTTTCATTGACGATCATGTAACAATGCAGGGGAGAGATTCTGCTCCTGTGAAGGTTTGCAGTCTCATAACAGGGCTTTTCTATTATTTCCTGCAAGGAGGCTGGGAGTCAGAACGGACTCAATGACAGGGGGTAGTGGGGGAGGTCCCACTCAATCTGGAATAATTTACAGTAAATTACTGAAACACATAAATCATACTGTCCAGAGCTAGAGTAAATGATTTAGAAATAATCTGCTTTAGAAATATAACTGCAAACAAGTGAGATAAAAGTAATGGAGAAAAGTCATCTATATCTTTAATGTCTTAGTATAAAGAGATTTATTTGTAGAAAACAGGCAAAACATAAATAATGGATACATCTGAAGTAGGAACCCACACATCTGACTATTGGCTGTTACCTTTCCATTTTTTCTGTATTTAAAATATAAAATTATTTTTAAAAACAATACTAATCAAAAACCACCTGGAATTATTAACACAATATGTTTTGGAATTTGATAGTTACTGAAATTCAACTAAAATGATTTAATAGATCCAACTGTTTTACTGAATTCAGCTGTCTGACTTACTTTTAAATGAGTATGTCCACACTTTAAATAAATTCAATTTAGTCTGGGCTGATGATATGGATTATTTCAGCCATAGGAAATTATCTTGTCTAGGTGATATAAAAGTTATATATATTAATAGGAAAGTGAAAAACTCAACAAAATCTCTTTTTCAAAATATGTAGGAAGGTTTATAAGAAGTCTCAGGATATATTCTGGGTTTCACATTAGGAATCAATTAAACATATAATTAGATGTTATAGAACTTAAATGAGTTCTCCAAAATTTTAAGAAAAGAAATATTAAATATTCACCAATTCTAGAAACCTACAGGCTGTGGAGATTAGAAAGAGCCTTTAGCCTTTCTCCCTCCCAGATATCCTATTTTACCTCCATCCCATCCAACCCCCCCAGGAGCTCAGTTATCACCACGTGGCCCTGCCTTGAGATTTCTTAATCATTGACGTTCCTGAACCAGGTTCCATAGACTTCTCCCTCAAAGCTATTTCACTATGTTTTTTGACTCAAGGTCTGTCATCAACAAAAGCTCTACTTTTTTTTTTAACCTGCCTCTAAATTTACTTTCTTAATGTCTTAGTTTTCCATATACTCCTTAGGAAGAGAGATTATTTATTATCTTAAACTTCACGTCTCAGGTCTCAAAGTATATTAATGTTCTCTTATTTTCCAACCCCTGATTCCAAATTGTTTTCAAATTCTTAACTTTATCCAATCCCTTATAGGCGATGTATCAAATTTACCACTTAATACCCACCCTGATTATTCTCTTTCACTGACTACTGGCCTTTGATTTTGGTTTGTTGTCTTTTATCTCTTATTTCCCATGGTAGATGGTAAGTTGTTAGTGTTAAATGTTGCCAAGCCATAAAGACCCATGTAAAACAAAAACACTAGCCAAACCTGCTCTATCTTCAAAATGAGTATGTTTGAGTACATCCTTGCAGTCTCTGTGTCAATCAATCACATCATGTCAAGGGTTTTCTCTTTTTCACTGCCCTCTAGTTTGCCAAGAATGACTCCCTTTTCCAGGGACTGATTTCTCTTGATAACATGCACAAAGCATATGAGACCAAATCTCACCATCATTGCTATGGGCTATTCCAGCTGTACTTCTTTCAAGACAAATTTGTTGTTATTCTGGAAATTCACGTTTCAATACTTTTTGTTAATTCCATAGTTCAAATGAATCCTCACTTTCTCTTCTTCATTGTCAAATTTTCATATGCTAATGAAGCTATAGATAATACCATGGCTTGGATCAGGCATATTTTCATCCTCAAACTTACATATTTTCTCTTCATCACTTTAAAGGGGTCATGGTAGCAAACCAAGACACGTTGTTAGCTGAAATGGATTTAAACCACGAAAAGACTGTTGGACATCATTTTCTTCATCTTTTCCCAATAAAAAAGCTTACAGTTAATTTCTAATAGGGTTTAGAGAGTCTAATACCAAGATAAGGACTCTTAAAATAATTGCAATCTGTTTGATATGTGCTAACAACTTGGTCGCTATTCTGTATGACCCTGAGTGCTACTCCTGTTGGACTTACTACTTCTGAGAGAAGCAGGCTCAGAACCCTGTTTGTTTAATACCCCACAGCCATCAGGTAGCCCTGGTAGTGAAGCCCAGCAACCCACGTGGTTGCCAGTTTGAAAACGACAGCAGCTCTGTGGGAGAAAGATGGGACTTTCTATTCTCATAAACAGTTACAGTCTCAGAAGCCCAAAGGGTATCACTGGGAGTCAGCATGGACTTGCTGGCAGTGAGTTTGGTTTTGCACGTTCGAAAGCAACATTGTCTTGACAAAAGTTAAAACTGATAGCTTAACAATAAGCAGGAAAAATAAAAAGTAAATATATCTGCCTCTTAATCTTATTGTTGTTAGTGTTGAAAGATTCTGAAACTTATTTGGGACATAGAATAAGGAGAGCTGAAAGAAAACAATAGATGAGATAAATGAACTGAACAGAAGATTTCAAAGTGCAGCTCACAAAAGACAAAGTATTATAATAAAATGTTCAAAAACCTGTAATTATAATATCAGGAGGGAGATTTTGATTGGCAGTATTGCAATATTAAGTGGGCGAAATACTGAACAACACAGCAGGCATAAAAAAAAAGAAGGAAAGAATGGATAGTCATCGTATCAGAACAAATTGATCGACACATTCAGCTCAACTACTTCAGAAGTTATCATATGATCAGAAAACAGTGGTTTTGAAGGACGAAGCGCAAACTGAGAGAAGGCCTTGGTGAAAACAGGGTTCCAGGTTCATTTGGCGTATACCTCCTCCCAAGGAGCCCTGAAACAACTGCAAAATCAAATACTGTACGTAATCCCGGATTTGGGGCAGAGTACCAAACAGAAATGAGCAAACAAAACTTACTGCCACGAAGTCGATGCTGCCAAATGCTTATAATCACCAGAGGTGCTGGGTAAATTTTTTTTTTCCTGAGGTAGGCCACATAAATTTGGGAACCTATACTCTAGGAATTTGACTGAACAGTAAGAACTTCAGTTTGTTGCCCTGTATCCAGTGATCCAAAGATTAATTGGCATGTACATTAACCAATCTTTTTCTGAAGTTCAACTATAGTATCTTAAAAGTTCTGATTCTATCTACCAAAATCTTTTGAACACATAAACAGCATTGAATCTCTTGATAGCAAGAAGCAAAAGAAGTACACTAAAATGAAATGTTTTTCTATCTTGCCAAAAATGTCAAAGGCAGAAAAAAAGAGAACATTTTCTGGTACTGACAACTTATCGCTTAAAGAAATCTCAGAATCTTCCCTATTGTAGAATGAAAACCCTGACCTACCAATAAAAAATCTTATCTAAATCGGATCGGGACACACAAAACAGCAGAGACGATAGACTTTAGAGAGTTCAATAATGATACTTCGATTGATTTAATACATCTTATTTGTGAAAGAGAGTTATAAAATGTACCTAAACCAATAAGGCAACTAAGCCATAACCAGAAATAAATTTGATAAGATCTTCAAGAAATCACATAAATAGAAAGACTATAAAGCTCCGAGTGCATCAAAGCAGCAGATAAGTGTGTTCTTGTTTTTCTGAATTGAGAAATATATTAGTGAAAGATAGATCACTGTATTAGTACAGTGTATAAGAACAGAATATATAAAATCAACATCACCATTGTGGCCTTGTGGCAAAGAATATGCTGGTAAAAAAGTCCCTCTTTTACTATGAGACGTATTAATGTGTCCACATATCACCTGTGATGATAACCTGAAAGGGTCTGCTTTCAGGAGCTACCTCAGTCGTCTAATTCAACGCTGTGTGCATTAGACACCTGTTGCCTGAGTAACAGAAAAAGAAAGAAAGAAAGAAAGAAAGCTTAGAGAAAAATTCTTTCCTAAGTCTTAGATTTTAAAGTAGGCCAGCTCTAGCACCGAGATGAAGATAAACCTGTAAACTTCATAGTAATGAAAGCTCCATTCCTCATAGGGTGCAGTAGTTAATGGCAGGTCAACACTCCTACAGAAAACAAGGAAAAGGTGAATTAATTAGAATAATCACAGTTTTTAGAACATGGAGAGTTTTAAGAACAAGAAAGACTAGATGTATTAATTATAGAAAAAAGATAAGCCTGTCTTAGATGAATGAGCTCCAGTGGCTTTCTTCCTGTCATCTATTTTCTGATTCTGGTTGAGGGCTAAGAAGTAAGTTTACCCTGGGAGAAGAGAAAATAGTGAAACTTCCAGTTATTTTACTAGGCTTTTCTGATATTTTAAAAGCTGTAAGAGCCTTAACTATCTGGCAGCTCCTTACTTGATATAAATACTGAGCTATTGGGGGCACATACAAAAGACTGGAGTAAGAAGGGCTTCTAGACACATCTGGGGTAGTCTACTAGCACTTCTCACTGCCATTGAGCTGAGGATGACTTTTGGGGACCCTGTAGCACAGAGTCCTACAGGGCCTGCCCTGTAAGTTTCTGAGACTGTAACCGTTACAGGAAGAGAAAGCCTCCTCTCTCTTCCACAGAGCAGCTTTGCTTTTCCACTGCCCACCCTGCAATTATCAGCCCAATGTGTATTTGCCAGAGGAAGAAATTGTGCTTTGTTAGTGTTGCCCTCGAGAAATCTGGAAAAAAAAGAAAAAGAAAAAAAAAAGCTGTGTGGGGTAAGTGGTTAGGGAGCTGAATTCAAAATTTATGAGGGAAGTACAGAAGCTCCCAGTCTTACAAAGATTGGAAGAGATCTTCCAGCCTGTGAATCAAAAGTGCAGGAGAACTCTCTCTAAAGAATTTGTTTGAATGAGGGTCTTTGAATGGATCAAGTCTTACAGAAAATGCAGTGCAGCCACAATCAGAGCAATTCTTACTACAATGAGGCAACCAGTCCATTAGACAATTTACCACAGACTAATAAAAGTAAAGACTGTGAAATTCCTCCTGTTTCATGGACCATTGGGTTGGGGTGAACCTGCAGGTGGTAGACTTCAGAGATTATAGCAGAAAGGACTTGAGAAATGCAGGAGCTAAAATACCTATACCTCCCCTGAGTTAGAAAGAATGTTAGCCTCATCTGTATCACCATAACCTTCCCACAGTTATTCTTTTAAAGCAGATATAACTCATCAATAGAAATCAGATACACAGCCCTCATCTCCTTTCATCAGGAAAATTATCCTAATCTAAGGCTCTAAAGTGTAAAGGTTAGATCTATCTCTGTATCTCCAGCAATAAAGCGATTTAAAACCCAAACCAAACTCATTGTCAAGTCAGTTCTGACACACAGTTATCTGACAGTTATCTACATGTAAAGATAAAACATTAACAATGCTCCAGAAATTTCCTCAGGCTTGATCCCAGTTGATGATAGACTAAGAAATTTTGGAAAGAGACAAGGAAGTACATTATTACAATGGCATTTAATTTTGTATAAATGGATTCATACATATGATTACAGGCATAACTCATTTTAGTTACAACTTGCCTTATTGCACTTGGCAGATATTAAGTTTATTAACATATTGAAAATTTGGTGTACCCCTGCATTGCGCAAGTCTATTGGTGCCATTTTTCCAGTAGCATGTACTAACTTTATTTCTTTGCTTACATTTTTAATTTTCACATTACTTTTCTTTATGCTATTGTATAGTATTTAACTATACTATGATTTAATGAACTTTTATATACATTGGAAAACCCCCAAAATATATTTTTCTAACTTTATTGCAAAAGTTGCTATATTGCACTGGTTCGGAACTGAATCTACAAAATCTCTGAGGTATGCTTAGATATATATGTGTTATTTGTGTTTGGCTTCTTTTTGCTCAATAGTATGTCTAGGAGATTCATTCGTGCTATTGATATAGGCACATTCTTTTATACAGAACATTCTTTACTATTGCTCTGTAGACTGTCGTTGTGTAATTTTACTACAGTGTATGAATTCAATTGTGTCACCTCAGAATATATGTTCAATTACTATATCTGTGAATGTGGCTTAGTTTGGAACTCCGATTTTTATTTCAAATTCTAGCAGCTGAATTAATGATGTCAGCATATACATATTATTTTATGTTATTTTCCTAGGTACCATCAACTTTCTGGGATAGTTTTACAAATTTATACTCACATCAGCAGTGGTAACACAGTTCCATTGATGCTAACATTTCAAATGTTTTCTACTCCCCCCCACACACCTTGGCTATTTTCATAGTAGCTCATTGTGGTTTTAATCTGCACTTCCCTGCTGACTAAACAGGCTGAGCAATTTAATATCCTCTTTTGTGAAATGTATGTTCAAAATTTTTACCGTATTTTCTTCTTTTTGTGGTTTGTTTTTATTACTGACTGGTTGAAAGTCTTTTTATATTCAGAATATGAGTCACTTCATTAAAAATCCAGTCTTTAAAAATATGCTCTATTAGACTCTGTTTTGTCTCTCCTCCGTTAATGTAAATTTAATTAAATTGACAATTTATCAATATTTTCTTATGTTTATGTTTGGATGACTTTAGTCTTCTCAGCAGAGTCTTTTAGACTTATTTTATGATCCAATGTGTTGTTCGCCTATGCAGACTTGAAAATAATGTGTATTACTCAACTCTATGTACGTGTACAAAATAGGCTAGGCAATCTCATGGTGGTTGTTGGAGTCAGGGGTCCTCTAGACAGCTGAGTCCCCCCCAGCCTGCTGTGCAGCACAGCCTGGTCCTGTGCCATCCTCACAATGACTATAATTGAGCCCACCATTGAAGCCACTGGGTTAATCCATCTTTGGGCATCTCTTCTTCTTTTCCACGGACCCTTTATTTTAGGGAGCATGATGTCCTTCTCCTGGAACTGGTCTTCCTTGATGACATGTCCAAAATATGAGCGATTAAGCCTTGAAACCCTTGAGAGGGTTCATGGTAGTGGTCAAATACAGTTGCTGAATTTGTGCCTGTTTATGGTGTAAATTGTGCAAAATTATGTTAAAATATCCAACTGGTTTCAGAAGCATGTGAATGTATCTCCCTTAGTTCGATCAAATCTTGCTTTATTTACTTTGAAGGTATTATGTAGTGCATACAAATGTGGTATTATTATCTCCTGCTTTTGATATGGCACATTTATCTTCATGAAATGCTCCTCTGTTTCTTTTTTTTAATCGTTTTATTAGGGGCTCATACACTCTTATCACAATCCATACATACATCAATTGTGTAAAGCACGTTTGTACATTCATTGCCCTCATCATTCTCAAAACATTTGCTCTCCACCTAAGCCACTGGCATTGGGTCCTCATTTTTCCCCTCCCTCCCCTCCCTCATGAGCCCTTGATAATTTATAAATTATTATTTTGTCATATCTTGCCCTGTCCGACGTCTCCCTTCACCCACTTTTCGGTTGTCCATCCCCCAGGGAGGGGGTCACATATAGTTCCTTATAATAGGTTCCCTCTTTCCAACCCACTCTCCCTCTACCCTCCCAATATCGCCACTCACACCACTGGTCCTGGAGGGATCATCCGCCCTGGATTCCCTGTATTTCCAGTTCCCATCTGTACCAGTGTACATCCTCTGGTCCAGCCAGACTTGCAAGGTAGAATTCGAATCATGATAGTGGGGCGGGGAGGAAGCATTTAGGAACTAGAAGAAAGTTGTATTTTTCATCGTTGCTACATCGCACCCTGACTGGCTCATCTCCTCCCCGAGACCCCTCTGCAAGGGGATCTCCAGTGGTCTACAAATGGGCTTTGGGTCTCCACTCCGCACTCACCGCATCATTCACTATGGTAAGATTTTTTGTTCTGATGATGCCTTATACCTGATCCCTTCCACACCTCGTGATTACATAGGCTGGTGTGCTTCTTCCACGTGGGCTTTGTTGCTTCTGAGCTTGATGGCTGCTTGATTACCTTCAAGCCTTTAAGATCCCAGACGCTATACTTTTGGATAGCCTGGCACCATCAGCTTTCTTCACCACATTTGCTTATTCACCCGCTTTGTCTTCAGCAGTTGTGTCGTGAAGGTGAGCGTCATAGAATGCCAATTTTAATAGAAGAAAGTATTCTTGGATTGAGGGAGTACTTGAGTGGAGGCCCAATGTTCCTCTGCTACCTTAGTACTAAACCTATAAATATAGGCACATAGATATATTTCCCCCTCCTCATATATAAATATATTTTCATATGTACATGTCTTTATCTAGACCTCTATAAATGCCCTTTGCCTCTTTGTTTCTTATAAGATTTATTTTCTTAAATTTTCTCTCATATTCACATAGCTATACCAGCTTTATTTCATTGGTATACATGTTTACACTTTTTCAGTTTTGTGTTTTTTATTCTTGAAAACGAATCTCTATAAAAGCATATTTTCTTCTTTAAACATTTTAATAATTTGATATCATTTTATTTTCATATTTAAACAATATTTAATATAATTACTGATGTAGTTACATTTAAATTAATCATCAGTATGATTTTTTTCTTTCTCATGTTTTTGGCTTTTTTTATTTCATTTTTTCTCCAGTATTAATGTTTTGAATTATATTGCTATAATGCTTAAGGATTAAATTAACTAGACAATCCTAGATTGGGTAGGGGAGGAGCCAACTTACCAATTGATTTTCTGGATCCTTGGTACCATAAGCCTTTTTGCATAATAGAGAGAGGTCTAGCAGTGTTCAATCCTCTCTGGTCCTCACCTACTCTTGGAGTTGGATCTTGCATCTGGTTCCTCCATCTCCTGTTGCATCACCTGCTGATCACAAGAGCTGTCAGAGGGCTACAGATAGTGGGTTTATTCAATGGACTTTAGACCTCTGCATCTACTAGCATGTCTCTGCTGTACCATTGTTATCTGCTTGTCGGTTTCCAAGAGTCAGAAGCATAACTTGAAACACAGCCCTGGTGGCATAATGGTTACACTTTGGGCTGCGACCCACAAGGTCAGCGGTTGGAAAATACCTATTGCCCAAGGAGAGAAAGACATGGCTTTTTACTCCCATGAACACTATCTGAAACTTGCCGTCCTATATGGGCACGAGAGTGAGCATTGGCTTCATTGCAGTGTTTGCTTGTTTGCTTGGTTTTTGCTTACCTATTTTTACAACTGTGTAAGCCATTTCTTGATATAAATCTTTCTAGCTACAACACATACAAACATCACTGTTTTTGCTTCTCTAGAGAGCCCAACTTAACACAATTGTCCTTTATCATTCCTTTAGTGGTTTGCCAAGAAATTCTAAATGTATCTTTTATTATTACTGTCTGCTCTAAATTTGTAGTTTTATCAATTCCTAAACACCAAACTCATATAACTTTTTCACTCTTTACCAACTTCCTGCTCTTGTGCTTTTGTTTCTGTATGTTTTATTTCTGTTCAAATTCCACATAGTATTATTACAATATTATTTTAGCAGGTTAGTAACACAAATGAACATATCTGTTAACCTCAGATCCTTCCCTCAGTTCCATATTTCAACTTGGAATTCTTGTCCTTTCAATAGAACTGATGCTACACATCTTTTGCTCATGAATTGACACATGTGTGATAATATTTTTTAGTTTCTGCTTCCAAATTTCAAGAGGACTTTTGCTAGATACAGAATTCTATGTTGAAGTATTCTGTTTTATTTCAGTATTTAAGAAGTTATGTTCCTCCTGATTCCTTGGGTTTCTGCTCAATAGCACACCATGGGGCTTTGTGTTGTACAGTTTAGAAACTTTTCTTTTCCTCTTGATGTGCTGATGTTCTGTTTTATTTCTGACTTGCTGACGTACTTAGTTGTGCTTTTATTTGTATTGTGCTTCTTGAGGCATCTGATCTTCCTATACCTAAAAACAAAAAAGAAAAACCTCATTGCTACCAAATTGATTCCGACTCAGTGTCCCTAGAAGGACAAGGTCAAACTGCTGCTGTGTGTTTCTGACAGGTTGACCATCTTTACAGAAGCAGAATCGTGTTTCCCCCAAGGAACAGTTGTCAGGTTTCAAACTGCTGATTTTGTGGTCAGCATTGCAAAGTGTATCCAGGGAACACCAGGGAAAATTCTCGGCCATCATTCCTTAAAGTCTTCCTCTGTTCTGTAATTTTCTCTCTCTTCTCCTTCTGGCACCCTATTTGCTGTTGTTGTTGTTACTCTGATAGGGACCCTATAGACAACAGAACCAAACACTGCACAGCCTTCTGTCACCTCACAATTGTTCCCATGCCTGAGCCAATTGATGCGGCTACTGTATTAATCCATCTCCTGGAGGGCCTTCCTCTTGTGCACAGCCCGTCTACATCAAACAGAATGCCCCCCTCCAGGAACGAGTCTCTCCTGACAGCGAGTCCAAAGTATGTTTCCATTTCTCCTCACTTTCAGCAAGGAAGTTGTGTCATCTCATCTTGTTGTTTGCTAATCAGCCTTCCTCCAATCCTGATGCCACATTCTTCTTCGTATAATCCAAATTCTCTGATGATTGGCTCAGCCTACAGGTTGAATAAGT
>NW_022103914.1:11356940-11358460 GCF_000313985.2 Echinops telfairi
TCATTGCCATAAAATTGATTCCAACCGAGAAAGTATAATACCACTTATTCCATGTAAATGCTATCCAGATATTCTATTTGATCTATCTTTAAGCACATTGAGGAGTTTTAAAGGAGCTGTGGGGTAAGCATTGGAATGTTAGCTGCACGGTCAGCAGTTCAAACCCACTAGACACTCCCCAGAAGAAAGATGAGGCTGTCTGCTTTGATAAAGATCCATGAAGCCTCGGAAACCCTATATAGAGGTACTATGTGTCAGAATATGGAGCTCTGGCAGAATAGTGGTTGCAAATTGGGCTGCGATCCACATGGTCAGCAGTTCAAAACCACCAGTACCTCTGTGGAAGAAAGACTGGATTTTCTACTCCTGTAAACATTACAGTCTTGGAAACCCACAGAGACTCCCTCTGAATCAGAATTGACTTGATGGTTATGAGTGCGATGAGTCAGACTAGACTTAATGATGAAGGTTTTCAAGCTCATTAATATCTTTGTTATTTCTAAACTATTATAAAGTAGTGTTAGCAAAGGCACCTTGGTACACTGTTGGTTAGGTTTTGTGCTACTAACCCCAAGATCTGTGATTCAAACCCATCAGCTGATCTCAGGATAAAGAAGAGAATATCTACGTCCATAAGAAGTTTAAGTCTTGTAACCCTATATAGGTTTTACTAAGAATCAACTCAATAGCAATGGGTTTAAACAATTAAACTTATTTATTGAGTCATAAATTTTAGATTTCTTTATTTTTTCTGGACTGTGCAGTGGTTGTTTTTTGTTCCTACCTATCCATTTGTTTTACCCAAATTTCCTCTGTATTCTATAACATCCCAATTATGGTTATAATTTCTCTTCACTTTTCCTAAAAAAGATTATATGTAGTTAAAATTATTACTTCATTTAAATATTTGGTGCAGTTTGCTAATGAATCCCCATGGATGGGGACTTGGATTTTCTTTTTGGGATATTTTAAATTACACATTTAATTTCTTTCACTTTTAATTTGTTGAGTGAGTTTAGATTGTTGAATAGAATGGAACTTCTTTAAAAAAGAGACTTTCTGTTCCTGTAAAGATTTGTAGCCTTGGAAACCCCAAATTCTGCTCAGTATTTTCTTGTCCTTTTGAGTTAGAATCAATTAATGACAGTGGGGATTGATCTTACCTGATAACATGTCCAAAGTATATGAGAAGCAGTTGCTTCCAATGAGCATTCTGATTGTACTTCTTCCCAAACAGATTTGTTTGTTCCCCTGGCAGTCTATGACATTTTCAATATTCTTCTCTAATCTATAATTCAAATGCACTGCTTCTTCTTGAATCTTCCTCATTAATTGTCTGGATTCCATGGCTGTGTAAGTATTCACTCTCATCAAGCCAATTCCAACTCACAATGGGTTCCCAAGCCTTTGTGAATCTGACAGGAGCAGAGAACCTCATTTTTCTCCAATGGAATTTGAGTTTTAACTCCCAGACTTGTGGTTAGCAGTCCTACGCTTTCCAAACAATGCTACCAGGGTTC
>NW_022103914.1:11358758-11359578 GCF_000313985.2 Echinops telfairi
TGTTATCATTATTAACAAAGACTATCATTTGTAGTGTATAAATTAATCACAGATGGCTTCTGGGTTTTGTTTTGTTTTTTGTAGTTGTTAATTTTTCTTGCAAGTGGAAGTCCATTAGCCCACAAATCTGCTGGCCCCAACTCAAATTGATAAACAGCTCTGCATGGGACTATGAATGAGTAAGCCACAAGAAGTAACTTACTATATAAATATATCATGATCATACATATTTTAATCAACCTAAGATTTCCTTGGCCTCACAACAATTTGATACATAAGATGTCTAAAAGAATTTCCAAATTACTCAAATTAGTAAGCTAATTATAAAGATTTGTAGACACAAGTTCTATATCAATAAATACTTAATTTTCACACAGCAACTAAATTTGACTAGAAACTTGCTTATAGAAAGACACTATGTGTATTTGCATCAGAAAGCTGAATTCATTATACAAAAAAACAAACTGATTGCCTTTAAGACAATTGCTGTTGTTGCCATTACCACGACAACACCTAATCTACTTCACAACTAGTGCATGCAGATAAATACCTTATAGTCAGTTAAGATCTGCAAAATACATACACAGAAAACTATAAAGCATTAAGATTAACAAATGTCTAAGTAAGTATATGTACAATCTATGGTAATGAAATGGAATGTTTAATAATGCAATTAATCAAAATTTCTATGAGATCACAATAAAAAATTCAAGCACATTTGTGGTGGGGAGACAGAGGCCAAAGTGATTGGAAAATGTGTATGGAGAAGCAAGAGGAATCAATTCAGACTCATTGCTACCAATTTAGGATTTCCAAGACT
>NW_022103914.1:11359678-11364752 GCF_000313985.2 Echinops telfairi
TTTCTATGAGATCACAATAAAAAATTCAAGCACATTTGTGGTGGGGAGACAGAGGCCAAAGTGATTGGAAAATGTGTATGGAGAAGCAAGAGGAATCAATTCAGACTCATTGCTACCAATTTAGGATTTCCAAGACTGTAAATCGTTATAGGAGCCAACAGTCATGCTTCTTCCTCAGAGAAAATGGGGAGGGGGGTTGAACTGCCAACCTTGCTATTTTCAGTCCAACACCTAACATATAGCATCACCACGATCCCTAAGTCTTACAAAGCTACAGTAATTCAGACAATGTCCTTTGACATTTAACAGGAACATAATCAAATAGGTAACTAGATCAAACAGTCTTAAAACTTATGTACATACAGGGATTCCTGATTTATGAAAAAATTGATACTGCAGATTAGTGGGGAAATAATGGAATTTTCAATTTGATATACTGAAAAAAAAATGAGTTATGACCCTTGCTTTATACCATATTAAAAACTAAATCCAAGTAGTTTGTGCTTCTTTATGTAGAGCAAAACCAATAGTTTCTAGAAAATAACATAAATGAATACCTTCAGGTACTGAAGTAGTTATTAGGCAGAAAACAATACAAAATAAAAAGACTAGCTATTGTTGTTGTTATATGCCATTGAATTGGTTCCAACTCATAATGGCCCAATGTACAATAGAGGAGAACACTGCCCAGTTCTCATAATTGCTACGTTGAGGCCATTGTTGCAGCCACTACAACATTATCTCTCGGTGAGGGGATAAATTGGACTACATTAATTAAGAGCTTTTGTTCATTGAGATGCAACACTTATTAGGCAATCTGAGAAAATATTTGTAATACATACATTTTGCAAACAATTAAGTACAGAATGAATAAATAACTTTGGTAAATAATAATAATAAAGACAATTTAATATAAAGGGTGGGGGGATCTCAAATAGGCAATTCAAGTAGAGGGTATTCAAGTGGCCAACAACTACCTTTAAAAACTACAGTAGGGTATCACTGCACACATTCTAGAGGACTAAGATGAAAAGTTTGGCAAAACAAAATATTAGCAGAGATATGGAGAATTCAAACATAAATATAATTCTATTGGAAATACAAACTGGTGCAAGAAATATAAATTCTGAAATTAAATATAATGCAGAAATGTAAATTGGTGTAGGGAATAAAAATTCAAAAAACGTTTGATATATTTACCAAATGTTAATATATTCATACCATCCTTTGTAGCCCGGCTGCATTATGGTCAATGGTTTGTGGTTTTAACACATATTTGTCCCTCCATCAAGGAATATCTCTGATCAAGACATTGTGAAAATGTCAGGTTAGGTTATGACTTCTAAACCTAAGTCAGAAAGACATTGTAACTTCTGTGTTGCTTATTTCTTGGTTGCTCACTTTAGGAAAAGCCAGATGCCATGTCATGAGGGAATTCAAACAGCCTTATGGAGGAGTTCACATGCTGAGACTCAGGCATCCTGCCAAGAACCACCTTAATAAGCCATCTTGGAAGTAGCTTTTCCAAATTTCCAAGCCTTCTGACACAGCAAAAAAAGGTCAATATACTAACTATGAGCCAGGAATATGTAACCAAGTGTTCCTGTATTTTCAGGTTAAACTGTTTGAAATACAAAATATTGTTGTTTTAAGTCGATAAATTAGAGACATATACCCTCTTACCAAGGAATTGCACTCTTGAGGAAAACCTAAATAAAATTATATGCTGATGTTGAGTTATTAAATCTAACTTATAACAACACTTTAGGACAGAGTATTGCAGACCCACAGGGCTTCTAAAGTTGTGATTTTTTTCTCAACAATTTTATTGGCATATAATTCACATATAATACAATTCAATAGTTAAAGCACAGCAAGAAGTACAATCATCACCACTATCAGTTTTAGAAAATTATTTTCATTTTTGTTCTCATCTTTATTAGCTCCCCATTTCTTCCTAACCTTCTCTGTCCTACTCTCCCCCGCAGGGAACCATTAATCCAGTTACTGTCTCTATAGATTTTAACCTAACTGCATCTGCAACAATCCACTTTCCAATGCAGTCTGCATGTTGGCAAGGCTGTTCACATCCCTGGTCCAGAGGGGATTCACCAGGGGCTTAGTCCTCTTCACTTTTAAAAAACACTGAAAGAGCTTTAAAATGGCTCAAAGGGAGATCAAATAATAAGGTATTACATTTTGACCTAACTATCCCTGCCATATTCAACCTTACGATACTCTCAGTCTGATAACAGGGCTGCTCACATCCCTCAACTAAGACATGAAGGGATTCACTGGAGCCTGAATCCATGTGTGAACTCTGAAAATGGCTTTGGGTTTCCACTGTCATCTATCGCCTTCTGCAAACCAAGTGTCCCCAATTGAAGCTCTCCCTTCTTAGATTTGGATTATATTATTTACAATCCTGGGATCACACACTCGGGTGTGCTTCTTCCATGAGAACTTAGTTGACTTCTAAAGCTATGATTTCGAGGGAGTCATATTGTCACATTTTTCTAAAGTGTAGTTATTGGTGAATTTGAACTGCTCACCTTTTGATGAGCCATTGCACTACTAGAGTTTCTTTTAAACTGTATGTGAGTGGTATACATGTGCACAAAAAAATAAGTGCCAACAAAGGAAATGGGCTTCACTGGTAGAATATTATTACAATAATGAATGTTTGCTGCAGGCAACAACACAAATTAATCCCACAAGCATTATGTTAAGTCAAAAGAGTCAGATACATAAAAATGTGTAATGTATACACTCTCCAGTAGCAAAGAGAAAGAAATTATGGAAAGAGACATTAGAAGTCAGTTCCTTTTCAAGGGGGAAGTAAGTGAGAAGGAGAATGAGAAGGTTCCTAAGCTGGTGACAGTAGTTTATTTGCTGATTTGACTGCAGATCACATGAGAATGTAAAACTAATAAAATACAATCATTTATGAATTTATCTACATTTATATAATATTTCAATAAAACATTAATTTTAAAAAGAGATTACAATCAAATCCATATATTCTTCTCCCATTTTGTAAGGTGGCATAGAGTCAGTTAAGAAGCTAACTTATGATTAAGAGAACATACATTTCTTGGTCTTGTTCCTTCTTTACAATCCTTTCTATGTTTAGGCCCATTGTTGCAGCCACTGTGTCAATTTATATCCTTGAAGAACGTCCTCGTTCCTATGGACCCTCTCCTTTACAAAGCATACTATCTTTCTCCAGGGACTGATTCCTTCTGATAACCTGCCCAACATAAGAAAGATAAAGTTTGACTATCTTTACCTCTACAGTGCAATTTGGCTATACTTCTTCTGAGATAGATTTGTTCATTCTTCTGGCAGTCCACCTGTCATAGCACTTCATTAAAAATAGTCAATAAATATGACACATGGCACTTTCTATTCAATATTTTATTTAAAGAGTTCTCAAATGAACATCATTTTGTTCCGCACAAACAAACCAACAAAACATAAAACAAGCTGAGAGAACATGCAGCTAGCTACTGATTCCAGAGATATGTAAACACATTTTGTTTGGAATAGACCTGTACGTGTACTGACTGGAACCTAAATAGCAACACTTTCTTATTTACTCTCCTGTGTGGATGTGTGCGTGTGTATACGAAAAGATAACGGAATTTTTCACAAAGTTTTTTGAAGCTTTTATATATATCCTAATTTGTGTGTATGTATACAAACACAAGTAAATGTGTGAATATTTACATGTACGTGCATTTATTGTTTGTTGTTATGTGCCATCAAGTCAGCTTCCACTCATGGGGACTCCATGAATAACAGAAGGAAACATTGCCCAGTCCTGTGCCAGCCCCACAATATCTTTTGTTTGAGCCCATTGTTGCAATTGCGTCAACCCATCTCACTGAGTGCAGTCCTCTTTTTCATTGGCCCTCTACTTTACCAAGCATGATGTTCTGCTTCAGGGACTGGTACCTCCCGGTAGCATATCAAAAGTATGAGAGACCAAGTTTCTGAATTCTTGCATCATTTCTTCTTTCTTCATCCTTATTCACTGTCCAAATTTCACATGCATATGAGGTGATTGAAAATGCCACAGGATGGGTCAGGAACATCTTAATCCTCAAAGTGACACTTCTGCTCTTTCCCACTTTAATGAGGTCTTTGGAAGCAGATGTCCCAATGCAATAATGCGTCTAATTTCTTGACTGTTGTTTCTATGAGTAGTAATTGTGGATCAAAGTAAAATGGAATTTTTGACAACTCCAAAGTTTTCTGTTTTATCATGATGTTTATTTTTCTAGTTGTGAAGAATTTCTTTTTATCTATGATGAATCGTAGTACATACCAGAAGCTGTAATCTTTGATAATTGTCAGTAAATGCTTCATGTTCTCTTCTCTTTCAGCAAGCAACATTTTGATATCTACATATTGCAGGTTATAAATAAACATTCCCACAATCCTGGTGCAATTCAATTCTTAATATAGTACAGCTTCTCTGATTATTTGTTCAGCATGTTGGTTGAATATGTATAGTGAAAGGATACACCCTGATGCAAACCTTTCCTAATTTTAAACCATTCCATATCTCCTTCTTCTGTTCAAATGACTATTTTTTAATCTATGTAAAAGTTTCATATAAGCATAATTAAGTGTTTTAGTAATCTGATTATTTGCAATCTTATCCAATGTTTTTTATGTTCTACACATTGTTGGCAATCCCTTCATTACCTTGTCTATTTCATCTATTGCTATGGGTCTGTTGAGATTCTTGACATCCATCAGGGATAGTCTACAGAGGGATTGTTTTTCCACAAATTTGTCCATGTCTTCCAAGTTGTTGAATTCATTGGAGTACAGTCCTTCCTAGTACTGTGTAATTATACTTTTGATTTCATTAGAGTCTGTGGTAATGTCCCCTGTTTCATCCTTCATCCTTGCTATTGAACTCCATTCCCTCATTTCTTTGGTCAGGTTTGCCAGCAGTCTGTTGATTCTGTTTATTCTTTCAAAGAACCGACTTTTAGCAGCATTAATTTTTTTCCATGATTCTTTTATTTTCCCTCTCCTGAATCTCAGCCCTGATTTTTAT
>NW_022103914.1:11365436-11368151 GCF_000313985.2 Echinops telfairi
GGGTCTCTCACTCGGGGAATATGTTTAAAATGCTTAGTGGTCCTTTATCTACCATTCCCTTGAGCATTATATAGTGGCTCTCCTTATCTCTTTTTATGCTTTGCACTTTGAGGTCAATTTTTATCAGAGATTAGTATCGCAACCCTTGGGGTTTTTTTTAAATTATTGTTTGCTTGGTATGCTTTTCTCCAGCCTTTGATTCTCAGCATATTTTTGTCTGTAGCCTTGAGATATGCTTCCTGTAGGCAGCAACTTGATGGGTTGTGTTTTCTAAGCTAGTCTGCTAACCTCAGTCTTTTAATGCCTGAGTTCCATACATTGATATTCAAGGCCTGTAACTCTTTACAAGTAGAAAACCTCATGTTTTTCCAGCAGAGCCGCTGGTGGATTTCACCTTATATCTCACAGCCCAACAACTAAACCACCAGGCCTCCTTTAGTAATACAAAGGAAATAGTAAATATACTTTAAAGCCTTATCTCACTGTACAGAGTTCCAAGAGAGAAAAGTTTCACAAATTTTAGATTCAGAATGGATGATTTAATACAATATCCCTCACACAAGCACTATGGTGCTGACATATTTCCTTTAAATATGAATAACATAGCAGTTATACAAGGCCCTGCCCTAATGCTAGCATGTAATATAAGGGCCATAAAAGTGTAGCTTTATACCCTTGAAGAAAATAATACAACTGGCACTTACATGTATCAATGGTCATGAAATAGACCGCTACTTTTGTAGCAGTTTTAGGTTTATAGAAAATTGAGTTAGTACAGAGTTTCCATATAATATAATCTCCGTCTTCACAGTTCATCCAATTATTAATATATTGCATTAATGTAGTACATTTTTTACATTTGTTGGATCAGTATTTATTCACTATTATGATCTAGAATTCATTGTTTACAGTAGGAGTCACCTTTGTGTGGTATAGCCCCATGGGTTTGGATAAATGCATAATGTTACTTATCTACTATTATAGTACCTACACTATAGTTTCACTATCCTAAGCATACTCTTTGCTTTATTCACTCCCTTATTCTTACTGAAATGGTGGCAATTGCACCTATTTTGCTCTCTCTGTAGACTTTCCAAGAATGCCTGGTAATGCTTAGTATTAAGTATTGGGATGTTAGCCACCAGGTCAGTTATTCAAACCAACAATGGAGCAAAAGATGAGGCTGTCAGCTTCTATAAAGATTTACAGTCTTAGAAACTCTTTAGGGCTGCTAAGAGTCAAAATAAGCCCAGTGGAAGTGGGTTGATTTTTTTCTTAATGATCTTAGCAGAACGTCAAATATTTGGAATCCTATAATATATAAATACTTTATTCTGACTTCTTTTACTCCTCCATATGTGATAGCTAAACTGCCAGTTGTTGAAGTCATCAATAAAGACAAAAAATGTAAACGAAAGTGAATATTCACTCAATGTTTATAGTAAGAAGCCAAAAAGAAGAAAAGGTAGTGCTAATTTCCATAATGTTCCGTTTTTCTCTCTGAAATGGTGCTGGATGGAAATATATCAGTGTAGCATAAAAGGTTGTCTCCCTGCTGAGAAAACCTGGGACATGGGCTCCTGCATTTGTTATAGAGCTTTAAGTTGGCATCAACTCCATGGCAGTGAGTTTGGCTGGAGTGTTTCAGGAGCCAAAGAGGTAGAAGGCATTAGAAAGGCAGTAGAAGTAGAGATGCACCAAATATAATGAGAGGAGAGTAGTTATCTTCAAGGTCTTCCAGGAAGGTGTGTGGACAGTGGTGCCTGAGAAAGTCTTCAACTGAGGCTTTACAGTAAGGAAATCTCTAAATGAGGATGATAAGAACGCAACACTCCATAAAAGCAAGGCCACAGGGGAGGGAATTAAGCGTGGCCATGGGGTGACTGGTGGTGGAGGATTGAGTCCTTGTCTACAACCACCTCTAGCAACTGAAATGCACTAGCTATGCACTAAGTCTGGTCTGAGGACAACTTTCTCTCATGAAATCTGACAGGAAAAGTTGGGCTTGAACGATTACACATAGGATTTTGACTGGAGCTGGAACTGAACTGTATTTAATGTTCTTCCTTGAGTGTGTGTGTGTGTGTGTGTGTGTGTGTGTGTGTGTGATGATAACTCATTTCTTTTTATTGTTGAACTACCATTTTGTTTATCCACTTATCTTGGTTGGTCATAATTTAGGGAAATTCTAAATAAAGTTGCTATAAATATTCATGTGCAGGTTTCTGAGGACAAAATTTTCAACTCAATTTGGTAGAGTATAATTGCTGAATTGTGTGGATAAACTGTTTAGCTTAAAAGAAAATGGCATATTATCTTCCAAAATTACTATCCCATTTAATAGTCCCACAGTAATAAATGATATTTCCTATTGCTTCACATCCTCACAAGTATTGGCTTTATAAGTGTTTTAGATTTTCAACACTGATTAATAAATATTTAGTGATATGTCATTATTTTGCTAATATTGCAATTGTCTAATGACATATTAAATGGAATATCATTTTATATACTTGTTTGCCATTTGCGTATCTTCTTTGTTGAGGTATCCTTATATTGTTCCTATTTTTTATTTGGGTGTTGTTCTTTTTCTTTTTAAACATTTTATTAGGGGCTCATACAACTGTTATCGCAATCCATACACACATCAATTATGTAAAGAACATTTGTACATCATTCTCAATGGAATATCATTTTATATACTTGTTTGCCATT
>NW_022103914.1:11368726-11372966 GCF_000313985.2 Echinops telfairi
GAGATGTTGAAGCAGAAATAACAGAGCACAGGCTGGTGGGGGTAGAGGTTGGAAGTCACCTGAATAAAGTGACTGTTGGTAGTCTGAAGGCTCCTGGGATCAGCAGGGGAGGGGAAAAAAAAAACAAAAAAACAAAAAAAAGATCCAGCTCCAGCAGAAAGCAAAGGGCCAAAGACTCCCTCAGTCACTCTCTCTCATACAAAATGCCTTATGATACCAAGGATGCATCATCAGGCTTTGGTGCAAGTGAAAGTTTGAGCTCGAATCATACCCTTACCCAGGAGTGTCTAGATGGCATAGTCCATATCATACTTGCGATGCCCTATGTTTTCCAAAAGTGAATCTTTCTAGTTCTTTTATTATCTATTTCTATTTTTACCTATCTAAAAACATCTAGATGGTGAGAAAATCATCAGAAAAGCTGGATTATATGAAGAAGAATATAGTATCAGGATTGTAGGAAGGCTTATTAACAACTTAGGATATGGAGATTACACTACACAACCTTGCTTGCTGAAAATGAGGAGGAAATAAAGCATTTGTTGAAGATTAGGGATTGTAACCTTTACTATTGATTACAACTCAATGTAAGGAAGACAAAAATCCTTACAACTGGACCAATAGTTAACATCATAATAAATGGAGAAAAGGTTGAAGTTGTCAAGGTTTGTGTCATGCTTGGATCTACAATCAGTGCTCATGAATGCAGCAGTCAAGAGATCAAATGATGGTCAGTGTTCTCTCGGCTCTCCTACTCGCTCACTCACTGGCCCACCACTGAGCCAGAAGCCGGTGACCATGGAGAAGATGCAAGGAACGCTGGCCCGGCCCGACTGGAGTCCCTGCTCTGGCCCTGCCACCAAAAGCAGGCCGAGGCACAGAAAAGGAGCGAGTCCTTCCTGATGAGCAGACTAGCTTTCATGAAACAGAGGAGGATGGGTCTGAACAACTTTATTCAGAAAATTGCCAACAACTCCTATGCTTGCAAACACCCCGAAGTGCAGTCTATTTTGAAAATCTCCCAGGCTCAGGAGCTGAATGCCAACCCTTCACCTCCGCCCAGCCCATCTCAGCAAATCAACCTTGACCCATCATCCAATCCTCAGGCAAAATCACCAGACTTCCACTTCTTGAAAGTCATTATGAAAGGCAGATTTGGCAAGGTTCTGCTAGCGAGACACAAGGCAGAAGAAGCATTCGATGCCGTCAAGGTTTTTCAGAAAAAAGCAATCCTGAAAAAGAAGGAGAAGCACATTATATCAGAGCGGAATATTTTACTAAAGAACGTGAAACGCCCTTTCCTGGTGGGTCTTCATTTCTCTTTCCAGACGGCTGACAAGCTGTACTTTGTCCTGGACTACATCAATGGTGGAGCGTTGTTCTACCACCTCCAGAGGGAGCGCTGCTTCCTGGAACCACGGGCTCGTTTCTATGCTTCCGAGATAGCCAGGGCACTCTGAACATCATTTAGAGAGACTTAAAACCAGAGAAGACTTTGCTGGACTCACAGGGACACCTTGTCCGGAATGACTTTGGGCTCTGCAAGGAGAACATTGAACACAACAGGACGACATCCACCTTCTGCGGCACCCCTGCGTATCAGCTCCAGAAGTGCTTCATAAGTAGCCTTACAACAGAACTGTGGACTCTTGGTGCCTGGAGGCCGTTTTGTATACAATGCTGTATGGCTTGCTTCTTTTTAACAGCGGAACATTGCTGAGATGTTGACAACATTGTGAACAAGCCCCTCCAGTTGAAGCCCAAAATCACGAATTCTGTGGGACACCTACTAAAGGGCCTTCTGCAGAAGGACAGGACCAAGAAGCTGGGCGCCAAGGATGACTTTATGGAGATTGAGTCATGTGTTCTTCTCCCTAATTAACTGGCATGATCTCATTAATAAGAAGATTACACCCCCCTTTAAACCGAAATGTGAGCAGGCCCAGCGACCTGCGGCACTTTGACCCTGAGTTCACGGAAGAGCCTGTTCCCAACTCCATCCGACAGTATTCTCATCACGGCCAGTGTCAAGGAGGCCCCGCCCATGGACTCTTTCTTCTGAGCAGCCCTGCTCACAAAGGCACTGCACACTTTGTAAGTGGAAGGTTTTTTGAAGAGCACACCCTCCTTCCAGTGAGCAGAGGTTTCCAGGCCTCTCCCTCTCCCTCTTCCTTCCAACGTGGTGCTATCTCTGAGACAAGCAGTAGGGCGAGTCCCCGGGCCAGGGAGCCCTGGAGGCTCTTCAGAGGAAGGCTCTTCCGAAGGGCTGTCTGGGCCGTGACACTGATGACTATGAAACGTGCCTTTTCTGATGAGATCGTGTTAGCTCCAAAGCTTTTCCTATCACAGAGCGTTCTGGCTCCTTCCCTTCCCTCACGGGGTCTGCTGTACTAGCGACGCCATTAAGTGGTGCACTTGTTGACAGGTGGATTGCGTTCTAAGCATCAATGTGACGCTTGCAAGACACTACAACGTGGGACAGTTTCTTCCATATTTGGAAGCTAAGTTTACATGTAGACTGGTTTTGTTTCATTTTTGTAAGATATAAATAGTTAAGAACTAAAATGTATGGAACTGCTCATTTGATGACTTGTACCTGGATGCTTGCAGAAAGCACTGCTGCTATGAATATTTCTATTTTCAGAAAGGGTTTCTATGGACCATTGTCCAGCTGTCGGTTGAACAGGTTGGTGTTTTCATTGTTTAAAATGTCAACTGTAAGATGGGCGTTATTAATGTTTTTTGTTCTCATTCCTGATCATTGTATGTGTTGTATATAAAAAATATATAGGCATTGGGTTATATAACATTAGAATATTTAAACTTACAGGCTTATTTGTATTGTAATCCAGCATTTTAATGTACTGTAATTAACATGGTTCTAATATGTACAATCCTCCTCCCCCACCACACAACTTTTTGTGTGTGATGAACCAATTTTGGTCTGCAATAACACCTGGAAAAGTAAAAAAAAAAGAGAGAGAGAGAGAGAGAGAGACCAAAAGGCATATTGCATTAGGTGAATCTTCTGCACAAGACCTCTTTAGAGTATGGAACAGCAAGGATTTTATTTGGAAGACTACAGTGTGCCTCACCCTAGCCATGGTATTCTCCACTGCATCGTATACATGTGAAAGTTGGACATTGAATAAGGAAGGCTGTAGAAGCACTGGTGTATTTGAATTGTGATGCTGGAGAAGAATCTTGAAAGTACCATGGACTGGAAAAAAAGAAAAAAAACTATCTGTATGGGAAGAAACAAGGCCAGAATACTCAGTACAGACAAGTATGGCAAAATCTATTCTTACATATTTTGGATATTGTCCCGAGAGACAAGTCCCTGAAGAAGGACATTATTATGTTTTAAGTGGAAGAGCAGCAAAAAATAGGAAGATGAACTGACACAGTGACTGCATCAATGGGCTCAGGCATAAGAACAGTGGAACGCGCGTTATTTCTTTCTGTTGTGCACAGGGTCTCCATGGGTTGGAGGTAACTCAATGGCAGCTAACAACAAGAACAACAACATTTTTTTTACCTATATTACATATTATTACATACTTACCTATTTCTACAACTATGTTGTAGACAAGAACCTGAATTCTTGTAACAACACCATTCCCCAGGGAATCAGCTAGCCACCTGTTGTTCATCAGATTATACAGAACGATTTTCAAGAAACATGAAGTCGTAATTTTTACAGGAATCAACACTCACTCTGATATGGATTTTGCCTTTCATAACCACAAACCTCTATCCAAACTTTTACCCCTGGACTTCAGGAATGTTTTATTTACTGTTATGTTTTCCCAGACAGCACACATTCTAACCTAAAAGTACATCTGCACAAAAGCTAAGTGAGATGATGCATATGTGTTTATGAAGTTTATTGTTCTTACAACATTTTCCACAATTCTGAATTAACTTATGGTACCTAAAGAAACATTGGAATGACATTTTGAACATACTGTTAGAGTGTCCGGTTAGGACACACTAAGTTGTCGAGCTGTGACAATGTCCACTAAAGAGTAGTATATGACTAAAATCAGAAGCCATATAAAAGTTGTATCTTGCATAGCTGGGATTTATGGATGGAATTGTGAATCAAAAGGTAAGAAAGGAAAACTCTGTTCTCACCAAGAGGAGCCCTGGAGGTGTAGTGGGTATGATTGGGGTTTCTAACCTCAAGGTAAGCAGTTCAAAACCACCAGTAGCTCCACGGGTGAAAGACAGGGACTTT
>NW_022103914.1:11375057-11380616 GCF_000313985.2 Echinops telfairi
GACTTGTGGGCTTGGGCAGCACTGGGTTGGGATGTTTTCTTGATGTGCACTTACCCTTTATGTAGAAGTCTCTCTTATACATATGAGTTTCTGTGGGTTTGTTTCTCTAAAGTACGCAGACTAACACAGGCAGTTTCTCTATATATTGTAATGGTTTCCTAGATTAATTTATACTCAACACCCTTTAGCTCTTTGCTATTTCTTGTTTGAGAAGTGAGTCTGTAGCTTTTATAGTTTACCATTTTGTCAAACATTGGCTACTTTTAAAAATGTTGATATTATTTCTGATGTTTAAAATTTGGTATCAACAAAATCTATTAACTGTTTTCTGCTTTATTTCACCTACTTAGGTTAATGAATAAATAATGTTGGTGCTATTGACATACAGAATAATGAGATTAGGGTGAAAAAATAATAATGCAATGCTATATAAATGCAAAATACACGTCAAATCCTACTGAAGTATAAAAAGCAACTTTCCCCAAATCTTGTTTCTTGAGGTCATCAGGATTAAAAATAATTACTCCAATGTCTTTCGTGTTCTCTCTCTCACTCTTCCTGAAACTTACGGCCTTGGCACTGTATGATTTTCCCTCTTTTATGGTAAAATGTCCTTGCTTGTCTCCACTGGGTTTGTTTTCTGCCCAAAACACTATTTTACAGGAAATGAAGCAATCATATCTTAGTTACCATTCATAATGCTGTCCTAAAAAAATACTTGGAAATTACATATTTAACATTCTTTTATTATAGCAGAGAAAAATTGCCTTTTGCTTCCATCTTTTGCAGTGAGAAATTGTATTTTTTTGTCCATATTTAAACTAATGATGGTGATGTTGATTAATCCCAGTAAAGCACTTGCCGTTTACCAAGTGCTACTTCCATTTTTTCCATCTCATTTAATTTCCATTAACTGCCCTAGAAATGCTAATAGGTGTACTAGGGGGAATGTTATCATTTTAATTTACTTTTCTTTTCAAAGGCTTTCAGAATAAGTGGATTATTTACTTTACTAGTAAACATTAGAGGCACTAACAAAATATAGAATTTTTCAAATTCAAATTCCATTATTTTCCCACATTATATGAACACACTACATTTACTCTTTCTATCTTTGATATCCAGTGGATTGAAGTAAGTTAGGACATGCTGATATGAGTTGAAACATTATGAAGTTTAAAAGTGATTCTGTCAAACCTAGAAGGAGGGAGGGAGGGAGAGAGAGAGAGAAAGAAAGAGAGAGAGGAGGGAACTGCATCCTGGCCCACCAAGCCTTGAGGGAGACATTTCTGCTCAGAGTAGCCAATGCACACAGAGGACCATAGGGCCAGTCCTCCATGAGACATTACGTCCCCTCACTGACCCACAGTGCGACAGGGGACAGCACTGGAGACACACTGCAGGAACATTGCCTAGTCAGAAACCCCCTCACCAGGTGAAGCATGAAGGGAGCACAACAGATCAGTGCAAAAAGTCCACGAGGAATCCTGAAAATAGACTTCTGACTCAGGGGGCAGGGGTTCGCACTTTATCAGATCTGATCAGAAAACATTAAGTGTCAGCAGACAGATCTGGAATTATTTTTAAGCTTTTTGTTGTTGTTGTTATATCTAGCTATACAAGGTAGGCAGGATTAACAATCTCCAGGAAAAGACAATGGGACTGATGGTGGAGGTGGGGGGCCATGGGAGAGGAGGGTGCAGGGAAAGGGAGTGGGGAACCAACAAACTCAAGGACAAGAGAAAATCACAAGGGATTGAAAATTGATGGCAAGAGGAGCATAGAATGCCTGGTGGGGTTTGATCAAGTGCAATGTTAGCCGAGAGGAATTACTGGGAGCCGAATGAAAGTCGAGCTTGTTAGTGGGACAGGAGGAAAGTAAAAGGAAATAGAGGAAAGAACTATGACGCAAATGCCATTTATAGAGGTATGAATATAGGCATGTATATGTGTAAATGCATTAATATATAATAATAGGGATATAGGTCTATGTACATATATTTGTATGTTAAGTATTAACGACATAGTAGGCAGACATTGGGCCTCTACTCAAGCCCTCCCTCAATTTAAGAACACTTTGTTCTAATAACCTGGCATTCTGTGACGCTCACATTCCCAACATGATAGATGAAGACAAAATGGATACATTAGCAAATATGGTGAAGAAAGCCAATGGTGCCTGGCTATTAAAAGATACAGCATCTGGAGTCTTAAAGGCTTGGAAGTTAAACAAGTAGCCATCTAGCAGGGAAGCAAAAAGCCCACATAGAAGAAGCACACCAGCCTGTGTGAACAGAGTTGTCGACGGGAGCAGGTATCAGGCATCAGAAGATCCGAAAGAAATAATTATATCGCGGCAAATGAGGGGGATTGAAATGGAGACCCAAAGCCCACCGGTAGACAATTGGACATCCCCTCACAAAAGGGTCACAAGAAAGGCACAAGTCACCCAGGGCGCAGAATAACACTGACAAAACACAACATTCTGCTAGTTCTTTAATGCTCCCTCCCCATTATCATGACACTAGCTCTACCTCACAAATCCAGCTAGACTGGAGTACATACATTGGTATAGATAAGAGCTCTCAACACATGGATCCAGAACAGATAACCCCCTCGGGAACAGCAATGGGAGTAGCTACACCCTGAGGGTAGGGGAAGGTGGGGGAGAAAGAGGGAACCAATTGCAATGCTAAATGCATTATAACCCTCCCCGAAGGGCACTAACAACAGAAACATGGGTGAAGGGAGACAGTATATGATATAAAATGTAGAAATAAAAATAATTTAAAACTATCAAGGGCTCATGAGGAGGGGAGACGGGGAGGGAGGGGAAAATGAGAAGCTGACAAGAAGAGCTCAAGTTGAAAAAACGTTTTGAAACTGATGATGGCAACATACATACAAGTATGCGTGATGCAATTGATGTATGGATTGTTATATGAGCTGTAGGAGCTCCCAATAAAATGATTTATAAATTTTAAAAATGGAATAAATGATTTTTAATAACAAAAAGAGTGATGCTGTCTCGAAATCTTGCCAATCAAATGATCTAGAATTTCCGATTGGTGAAACCATGATGCTCTTATGCCTAGATCTCACATTTCTATGAGGAGACTAATAGGCATAGCTGATGACTCAGAAGACAGCTTCCTGGAGAAACCTATGTCCAAGAGAGGCAGTTTTCCGTAAGTGATATGAAAAGACAAGACTTGTGGTAGATTACTTAATTTCTGAGTGTTTTCATGGATCACATAAAGAGGAAATTTGAGTGGTATTTAATTGTAAGGACAACGAAAAAGGGAAACAAAATTCAGAGCAATTTTGAATTGCAATCAGTATAGTAATCATTGCTGCTTTCAGCTGTGAGAACAAGTTTGACTGTTAAAATAAGAATCTAACTTGTTCTCCTACGACTGTGTTCTATAGCCCATCTTTAACTTGAAATTTACTCCTGGGATTGCCACAGGCAGCCAGCTGTTCTCTAGTACAGGGAATGAGGCCAGGACTCGGTGGGAAACAATCAAAGATCAGAATCCTGGCTTTTAAGTATAAGTGAGAATCAGAGAAGCAAGAAGACTTCAAAGAGCTGCTGTAAATCCAAATAGAAAAGACAGTTTTGACTCTCTGTGGTTTGATCCTTCCTCTTTCAAGACAGTGCTTAAACTGTAGTTAATAGCAGTTTAGACATTTGCATTTATAAAATTATTGGGTTTCAAAGAGTAATAAAATCCTTTTTACTGACTTTTAGAAGAAAAAAATAAACTCCCGGCTTTGTCAGATTTTAATGTGTAGAATAAGTATGATACAATTATAGCATTTTTTTACCCCCTGGTGATGAAGTAGGTTAGGATTTGAGCTGCTAACCACAGGGTCAGAAGTTCAAACCCACGACCCACTCAGCTGAAGAAATATGAGGACAGCATGCTCCTGCCTGTGGAGATTTACAGTCTCAGAAATCCTACAGGATTTTCTAGTCTGTCCCGCAGGGTCACTAGGGTTCCCTGGTGGTGTAGTGGTTAGGCGTTGGGCTGTGATGTGCCTGGTGGGTAATTCTAAATCACCACCAGTTCTGCAGGGAAAAGACTGGGTCTCTACTCCCACGAATATTGACAGTCTCAGAAACCCACAGGGGTTGCTGTGAGTCTGCAGGGACCCAATGGCAGGGAGTAATGGGGTCACTCTGAGTCATAATCAACATGTTGGCACTCAGGTTGCTTTTGGAATTATACTTTGTCTCATCTTTTCTTTTTGTTCATCTGCTCTCAACCGCAGTCGGTTAACTTTCTTCTGGTGACTGAAAACCTCCAGAATATGATGAGAATTATGGTTTCTTACCTTGGAAGCTCATGTCCACATGCCATAGAATCAGTATATCAAGCCCTAGAAACTTATCTGTTGAGCTCAGTTGGAGAAACATTACTATATAAAGTTACATTTATTATGTCATTTTACCCTTCTCCTCTAAAACTCCACTTCAATTTTTGGCTTTGGGATCCAAGTCAAATATGCCGCCTCTGAAAAGTCTCTATTCCATCCCTTGACATAAATTGACACATTATTCTATCTAACATGTTACATATTCTTTATAATCATTCATTCATTTTTCTTCTCACGTTTAATTTCTTCCTTCCTTTTTCTCTAGCACATTCATTAAGTAAGCACAATAAAACTAAAATGGATAAAATAATTTGAGCCATCCAGACACTCACCTCACTGATACCACTTACACAGATAGCATGATCACATGAACTGAGAACTTACACAGTGTGGGAATATCGTGAAACCGTAAAGTACAATGAATAATCCCTAAAACATATTATAACATGGGTGAACCTGGAGGGCACAGTGCTAAGTAAAATCAAGCACATAGGAGCACATATTATATTATCATTTTTATAAGAAGACAGGAATATATATTTATGTACATATAATGCATATGCATATATTTATAGGTATACAATGAATATATATATGTAACAATTTTATATGAAACTAATGGCATATAATGTATAGGTGTATATATTTTATATATATATATAAATAAGGAAAGAAATGTTCATTGATGGTTCCCAGGGATGGGGAGGGCGGTGGCATAAGGAGTTTACTTTAGATTGCAGATATTTATTTTTGGTGATGGGAAAAGTGAGTGGCACCAGATGTGGATGTAGTGAGCACAGTATAACCAAAGTAAATGATGCTACTGAGAGGCACTAGTGGTTACAAGTTTGGCTACTCCCTCCAGTATCAGTAGTTGAAACAGCCACCAGCCACTCCTTGAGAGAATACGAGGTTTTTTGTTCCAGTAAGCGTTACTGTCTTAGAAACCCGCAGAGGCAGTTCTACCCTGTCGTATAGGGTCACTGTGAGTCAGAGTAGTGACTTTTTGTACCTCACCAATTTATACATCCTTTTCCAAAATTTTAGTCATAGCACTTCTGATTACATCTTTGAATATTTACCTTTTACTTTCTATTCTGATATTTGGTAATTCATTTCTATTAAGCTAAAGTAGATCAATGATAAATGTTCTTTAGAGTTCAAAATGAATCCATTCAC
>NW_022103914.1:11382178-11388957 GCF_000313985.2 Echinops telfairi
AAAAAAAAAATCTATTAACACCCCAAAACTCCAAACCCACTGTCAGGAAGTTGGTTCTGACTCACAATGGCACTGTCTAGAGTTTCCAAGGCTATACATCTTTTCAGAAACAGTCTCAGCTTTCTCCCATGGAGTGGTTGTTAGGTTTGAACTGCTGACCTAGAGGTTAGCAGCCCAACACATAATCCATTGTGCCACCAGGCCTCCTTGAAGTCATTCTAGAGGCATAAAAATGTATAACCATAAAATTAATATATATATACATAAATATATAACCATTAAAAAATATATATATTGATGATGATGATGTGCTATTGAGTCTGCCCTTTGGATCTCAAATGACTGATCATTCTAGCATGTACATACCTCATTGGTATTAGTGTTCCGCTTACAGATCTGTCTCTTGCTTGGCTATAAACCTTCACCCAATCTATAATAAATTATTGAACAAAGAAGAAAATGTGACTGGAAAAAATCAATGTTAACTTTGTTATTAATCAGGAAAAATAAAAATTTTAAAAATGGTTCAAACCAAAAAGATAGAACTCATGTTTCTTAATTTAGTAAATTTCAACAAAAATCTTCTCTTGCAAAACCTCTCTTGCAATATGAGTATACCAGGCTCAATCACTGTGATGAAGACTCCATGTGCACGTCATGTGTTAAGGAATCAACGCTTGGGGGCGTGTAGAGAAGAGAGAAGACCAAATGAGGATGGGATTTTAGGCCATGTACCTGTGTCAACATGATTCCACCCAAGGGCTCTGGGTTAAAAATTGTTCGTTCATATTTTCCCTAATTCAAGACAAGAAAGCTGGGTTTTTATATTTCAGAGGAGGATATAAGGGACATAAGTTTCCAGGTATTTGGGGGGCTCTTCACTCTATTGGTTCAAGATAGCTCTGATAGACAGCCAACTCTGCTGTCAAGTCGATGTCAACTCATAGCAACCTCATAGGAAGAGGGTAGGACTGGCCCTGTACAGTCCCAAGACTGTTTGTTTCTGGGACAAGAAATCCCCGTATTCCTCCCACAGAGCAACTGGTGGTTTTGAACTGCATACCTTGCAGATTGCAGCTCAACTCGTAACCACTATACCACTAAAGACTAAGGGAATAAAGTTCTACAAAGAAAGCAAGAGGGCAATGGTACACGGGTGCTTGCAAAGCTCATACAGATCAGGGAAAGGGACCTGAGAATACCAAGGAAGAGCCTCAACCATTAACCCACAGCTGTATCTTTTGTTCTTCTCATTCTCAGAAATGTGATTGGTTATAGGTGATGACAGCACCTCTGAAATATCCTTATTCTTTGTCTATTCACACTGTCATTGTTGTATTTTGAGATCACTATGACACCAACTGGAACCTGCCTGCACATTTGGTGGTGAAATGATGTAGTTGGGCATGTCACTTCTATCCAGGCTTTGTAGTGCCCACTAAATGGCTGAATGGGAGTGTGTGGATAGGCGTAGAAGATTCTAACTTCTGCCATTCTCATGAGTATAAGAATGGGTCATCTCAGAAGCAGGAAAAGGAATCCCATCGCCAACAGGAAAGAAGAGTCACGAATGGTGCTTGTATGAAATCTCTGCTTGAAGTAAGGGAGGCAGCAGAGTTCACAGCTCTGAGATCATGAGACAGAGGAGAAGAGACATGGTGAGACCATGAAGCAGAAATGGTTGTCTACCTGGTCCGTGCAATGGACAAATCTGAGTACCTTTGGGGAGGAGGCTGGTTGGAGTGCCCTTTTGGGCATTTACCAGTACTAAAAACTTTGTTACACTTGCCTGAGCAGGGCAGAGGCCAAAGAACTGCATGGCTGAAAGGCTGAAAACAAGTGAATATGGCTGAGAAGAGTGACTGCAGACAAAAGGAAGGCATCCTTAACATTTGGTACCCTGGTAGCGTTTCTAATGAGCCCCGCAATCTTGACCATTTTCACTGAGTTCTGTGTGGGCAATTCAACTAATTATTGAACCCAGCAGAGAAGTAGAGTTTCTTGAAAAAGAGTTTTGGTGTCAGAGGGTAGATGTATGCCCAACCTCTGCCACATAGGAATAGTTGTTGGGCAGATGGACAGTTGGATTCTCTTTCTCCTTTGTGTAACTCGAGGAGGTCAGACATGGCTTCCATTCCACTGCCTCATCTATACATTTCCAAGTTTTTCTCTCTCATCCCTCATTCATTTTGCATAACTTTATCATTTGCAAAATTATGATCTCCAAGGAATAATTACACAGCTGCTTGTCTTCGTGAAACATAGTTTTATTTTCTCAGAACTTCTTTCTTACCACACTTGATAGAATAAAGTCCAACTGCCTTGCAAGTCCATGAAAGGTTCTCAATAATTTAAACCAAATTATGTTTTAGGTGTAATATCTCTCCATGCTAACTCTGACCTCAGGAAGACCAACCATTTATAAGACTCGTATTTTCTTTTAAAAAGCTACACACTATTCCAACTTCATATCTTGCGATTTCCTCATCGCTGTATATTCCCATTTCATTTATTCTTCAAGGTGTAAATTAAATACTACCCCCTCTGTGAACCATTGGTTGATCATTCGTAAAAATTAAATAGCTCGCTTCGTGTTCCTGTGACACATTGTTCCCATTTCCCTAATGGCATGTTCTTTATTTTGTAGGTTTACTACATGTCAATCTATCCTACAAGTTGTGAATTCTTTAAGACAAAGTATGATAATGTATTCATCTTGTATTCCTAGTACTTATTAAGCATTACCAGGAGCTGAGGAAATTCTGATAAATCATTGTAAAATTAATAAATCATCTCTTGATAATTTGTGCAGAACACATGATATGCACATGGAAAAAAGGGCAGTAAAGAAAAAATTAAAAGCTAACAGGCTAACTAAAGGAGAAAATTATAGCTGAAAATAGCATTTCCCTTTGTAAAGAATAAAGACTGTATGGTTTATGGGCAATTCATCTTAGTGTGCTCCTAAACCTAATTTTACAATATAGTTTGTCCGACGGTAGGTCAAATGTTCCAACAGAAGCAACATTCTATTTCTTTTTACATGGCAGGAGTTTAGAAAACGTTTTTTTTTTCACATCAGTGTTCTGATCCTACAGGCCCCTTCAGTTATTTTACTCAAGTACCGAAAAGACTAAAGTCTTAAATCTGCAAAGGAAATATACAAATAAACAACCACAAATAAAAGATCAGATGAAAGAAATATCTCTCCTTATATATGTTATGTAAAACTCTTCAAGGTGCAGGTGCTTTTGACTTGGATCTTATTTTATGTTCATCCTTTAAAACTTCAGAGCCACTCTTTAAATAGATACTTGCGAGTTTATATAGATTCAAACATACATATATGAATATGAATATATACCCACAGAGATAATTTCATGATGAAAATCACAATGATTTTAGTGCCTTCAGTGACACAATGCATGAAGTACATAGCTGCTGACCCAAAGATCCGTGGCTCTAACCACCAGTTCTGTGGAACAAAGCTGTGATTGACTACTTCTGTAGATATTAGAGCCTTTGCAAAATTATGGGGGCTTTTCCCTCTTCTATAGGGCCACTATTAAATCAGAATCAACTTGATAACATAATTCTATTCTAACTCTATTTGAAAATGGAAAAAGAGAACATTTCACAAAATTCAATAAAAATGTCATTGTAACCCACTCATTTATTCAGAATTCCTCCCTATTAGGGTTCCGCCACGGGACATACCGCACACGCTAACAACCATTAGAATGTACCCAGATTCAAGGTGTCTGTTGAAGAATTGATTGCCTCAGAATAACACTCAACTAGTGAAGAGTGGACATTGGTAAATCAATACCCCTAGAATATTTGTTTTAACCTTTTTATTCCTTTAAAATGAAAATTTCAAAATATTCTCTGTACCCACAATTCCTGGAACTTGCTATAAAAAATACTCACTGCCATCTCAGTACAATCTATTGATTGATATATTATTCTAGCTAATTAGGTATATTATCTTGAATTTCATGTTAATTTACATATTGCTATCATGCTGATCTATATTGTAATAGTTACAACCAAAACCCAAATCAGAAAGGAGGGAAAGACATTGCCATTGAGTGAATTCTGATTCATAGTAAACCTATCTGATTTAATGGTACTCTGAGATATATAACATTAGGAGAAAGACATGATCAGAGCATTGTCTTACATGATGACTATCCTTTTGTAAAGAGAGATGTCAACAATCCAAAAGATACTGAGAAAAGTACCAGGGTGGTGAGATGCACACAACAGAATAGTACACATGATGGAGAGCTGAATGTACTAAATATTCTTAGAAATAAGAAAGACTGAAGTGGTTGGTATATGGATTAGGTATTTTACTTTATTGCACAAGGCTTTTTTACCCTAAAACTATAAACGATAATTATAAAGTACAGAAAGATGACCTTTGTTAAAGTTGCACTAAATGAAAGATTCATAAAGGTTGCACTATTGTTTTAGGATGAAGGCCTGCATCATGGTGGTTTTCAATTTGTCATTAGATTATCAGAGACTATTTTAGTAAAGATTAGGCACCAAATGGACAATTGGGCCAGTAATCTCTAAAGTTCTTCTTAAAATGAACAAATGAGCTAAATGATACTATCTGCTCATCTATAAAGTTTTACAGGCCTGAAAGCACTATATGAGGTCACCATGAGTCAGAATCATCTCAGTGGCAGTGGCTTGTGGTGGGTTTATTGCTTACTTTTGAACTATGGTTCTTCATTGTGGCACTTGACCATAGACATCTTCTATTTTCCTGATATCTGCAAAATATTTACAAGCATCATACTTTACATTTTATTTACCATCAATTCCAAGATAACAATCCACGGGTTACACAGTACCATGTTATTTTATTTGAGGTATTTTAAAGTTACTTTAAAATATAAGCCAAACCATTGACATTTCTTTTATATTAAGTTTGGAATCACAGAAGAGAGAAATTACCTTTATGTAATAAAGGATAGTGCTGTGTTTCATTGCAAGAGAAAATTTATTTGTGGGCTGTCACTATTCTGAAGCTGGATATGGAATGCCCCCAGTGCTATGGAAGAAGGCAGAGAAACCCGAATGAGCCAAGCTCCTTCCGCTGTGCTCATGTTTTTTAGGGCAGTTGTCTTTCATGCAACAACTGCCTCCAAAAGACTGTCTAGTAATTTTATTTTTCAAACTTTGATTCCATAGTCCCCAAGTCTTATACTTTGGCAAGTTTCTGCTAAACGTGTTCATTTGTTTTTCTCTTCTAAGGCACTGCACTATCTTTTGAAGATTGATCCCTTTCACTCTGACAGCTTTGTAGTCATTGACAATTCTGAGCCTTGAGATCTCATTTAAAGACACACTTTACAGATGGACAGATGTTCTTCAAGGACCTCTTTAGTGGATTAAATCTTCATAAATAAGGTAATAACCATATAGGGAAAAAATGGAGCTTGGGTTTTCAAATGTACCCATTTATGATGGGAGAAGGGTCTACAGCTAAACTTTCCATCTGTACCATGTAAGCGGAAGACCTGGGCCAGTAATCTGATAAACCTGAGAAGTCTGCTTTCATTCTCTCCTGGCCCTTTCTCTTTGTTAGGGAATGTTCCCTCACGGGTCTGGGGACACTCTTACTTTCTCTGCTCTATGTATATGGTGGAACCTATGGCACCTGGTCAGGGATGGCCACTTCCCTATCTATGCACTATCGGAGAGAATGTTATTTATCACAAGACCAGAGCATGAAAGGGGTGTGCAAAGGGCATCTTCCATGCACTAGTCAGGATACAGTGATTTCATGGGAGATTCTGGTATGACAATTTACAAACAAAACCTACTATGGATCAAATGAATTCTTAGAAGGTAAATTGGGACTGTCTCACTGAAAAAAAAAAAAAAAAGAAGGTAAATTGGGATGATTGAATATTCTTAGACTAATATTGACCTTTAAATTAATAATAAACCTCGGTAATATTCTTTGAGAGCCTCAAGTCCTCAAAATCTAAAGAAACAGCTATCATGGTGTTAGTTTAATACCAATGGTCCTTAGCACAAATTGTGTACTGACAAGCAGACTACTGTACTATAAACTGGTAAAACACCAGAGAAATAGTGACAACCTTTAAATTGGAACTGTTGTGCAGGTATTATATTCTCATTCATTGTGTACAACCATGAAATAATTGATACAAAGATACCTTAGAAGGAAGTGATCTTATGTAGAAAGTCTACCTGTAACACATTCTAGGTAGTAATTTTCAGATTATATAATGACAACAGACTCACACCTTCCAAGGTACAACAACAATGACAACAGTCTAGTGACAACAGTCACACCTTCCAAGGTACAACAACAGTGACAACAGTCTAGTGTCAACAGACTCACACCTTCCAAGGTATAACAACAGTGACAACAGTCTACTGTCAACAGGCTCACACCTTCCAAGGTACAACAACAGTGACAACAGTCTAGTGACAACAGTCTCCTAACAACAGTCACAGCTTGCAAGGCCATTCCAAGGAAGTTGCAGTTCTACTTGCAACTACTCCTATCCCCTTGGGCTAAATAAGCCAATTTGTAATTTTATATTTAGCTAATAGGTTTTAGAAACGAAAAGGCTGTAGCAAATGTAGGCTAGTGCCATTTATTTAAAATAATTACTACATTATGAGTTAATTATAGATTCCTTATTAGAAACCTTAAAAAGAAAAATTTGGTTGAAAAGCAGCATGAAAACATATTTGAAGTTTCACAGTGGGGTAATGTCTTCTGT
>NW_022103914.1:11389568-11393149 GCF_000313985.2 Echinops telfairi
GTGAAGCACACTTAAAGCTTTTACTGAGGAAGATCAAATACATACCTTCCGTATGGATGACATCTCAACATGAAGAAAACAAAAGTCTTTACAACTGTACCAATAGGCAAGACTGTGCTAAAAGAGACAAAGACTGATGCAGCCATGGTTTTCATTTTACTTGGATTTATAATCAGTGCTCAGGAAGGCAGAAGTCAAGGACTCAAATGATAGATTGTATTGGTAAAACCTGTTTAAAAAACCCAGCACTTTAAAAGGTTCAAAAGCAAAGATGTTAGAGTTTGAGGACTAGGGTGCATGTGACCTTATCCTTCACATTTTAAATCACCTCCTACACATAAGAAAGCTGCGCAATGAATAAGGGCTACTGGAGAAGAATTAATGCATTTAAATTATGGTGCTGCTGAATAATATTGAATATACCAAGGATTGCCAGAAGAATAAACAAATCTATCTTGGAATGCTCCATAGAAGAGAGTACGATGTCCTCTCATACACTTTGCACTTGTTTTCTGATGGGAATAGTTCTCAGAGAAAGAAATCATGTTTGTTTAAGTGGAGGATGAGCAAAAGAAGAGGACGATTTTCAATGAGACAGATTTAGACTGGCTGATTTAGACGTAGATTTAGACAGTGGGTGGATTTAGACAGTGGCTGATTTAGACAGCAGATTTAGACAGTGGCTGATTTAGACAGTAGATTTAGACAGCGGACGGATTTAGACAGTAGATTTAGACAGTGGATGGATTTAGACAGTGGTTGCAACAATGGGACAAACAATGATTGTGAAGAAAATATAGGACTAAGTATGTTTTTTTCTGGTGTACATAGAGTTGCTATGGGTTGGAACTAATTTGATGACACCTAACAACAATGATGTGACCGTTATAATTCTACTAATGAATAAATGGAAAAATCAGCATATGGCTATTTGTTCAAGACAGAGCTCATTTTTCTTTTCTTTTTAGTAAACTTTTGTTACTACCATAACATCTTCCTACTTAAAAAGGATTGGGTGTTTACTTGTATTTTTCACCTACATTTATTTTTCATTCCTTTTAAGTTCTTTTCCCCCCCTTTTTATTATTTATGAGATCATTCAAGGATTCTGGGTTTATATTTTTAATATACATATTTAAAGTGGTGACTTATAAAATATCCTTCACGGGGTTAGCAGCCCAACCCTTAATGCACCATGTCACAAGTGCTTCTCTTCTTTAAAACATAAGCTATTTCCAAAACTTAAAACCAAGCTCATGCCATAAAATCCATTCCAACTCATAGAGGCCCTATGGAACACAGCCCTGTGGGTTTCCCAGACTCTATTAAAAGCTCAGCACATAACCACTACACCACCAAGTTTCCATCATGGGTTATGTACAAGTGTCTAAATATTTTAATATTTGTTCTATGTATGCTGTGCATATAATTTGAGAAACTGGACAATAAAAAGAATATGTCATCAGGATTAGAGGAGGTCTCATTGACAACTTTTAACATGCACATGAGACTGTCTTGTTTGCTGAAAGCTAAGGGAATTCAAAGCACTTACTGATAAAAGTTAAAGACAATAGCCTTTGTAGTGATTTAACAACTCAAAGTGAAAAACAAAAATGAACACACCAAAAAACAGGCAAAAACATTATGAAAAATGGAGAAAATATTAGAGTTGTCAAGGATTTTATTTTGCTTGGATCCATAATCAATACTACAGGATGCAGCAGTCAAGAAACCAGGCAACTTATTGCATTGAGCAAATCTGCTGCATAAGGCCTCTTTAAAATGTCAAAGAGCAAAGATATTATTTGAAGGATAGGATGTGCCTGACCCAAGCCATAGTATTTCCAATTGCACATTTTACAACATGCATGTGAGGATTGGGCGATGAGAGAGAAAGACCCGAGCAGAACTGATGTATTAAGATGTTGGTAAAAAGTATAGAAAGTACCATGAACTACCAGAAGAACAAAGAACTATATCTTGGAAGTGTGGCCTGATTGTTCTTAAGAAGCAAGATGGAAAGACTTTGCCTCGAATACTTTTGGCATGTTTTAAGGAGAGACCCTTCCCTTGGAAAGGATGTCATGCTTTTTAAAAGTAGATTGTTAGTTAAAAGTGGGGAAACCATCAACCCAGTGGCTGTCTCAAGGGGCTCAAGCAGACAATTGTGAGGATGGGGCAGGATCAGGCGGTGTTAAATTTTGTAGTTTATAGGGTTATTGACCATTGGAATTGACTTTACAACACCTAACAACAAATCAGTAGTCCTCCTGATGATTTTAGTTTTCAAATCTAGATTTTGTTTTAGATAATCCTAAATTTACTGTCAAATGTTTCACTCTTATGTATCTACTCACCATGAGTATTTTAAACACAATTATTTTAAAATCTGCATTTTCTCTGAAGTCTGTACATCTGTTTCTATCTTGCTTTCTTTGTTGTTTTTGTTGGCAGGGGTTGTCCATGTTATCTTGTGGATGAATGTGTTTGTTGTGACTTTTTAAAAAACGTATGTGACAAATTAAACATGAAAAATCATAGAGATAATTTGAGACATAGATTGATGATATTCTATTCCTAAGAATATTAACATTTGTTTTTTTTTTTTTTGCTAGAAATCTGGTATTATTTTAGCCCAATTAATAATTCACTAGAAATCTGGTATTATTTCAGTCCAATCAATAGTGAGCTCGCTCCCAAAGAGGGCTGTATAGATCTTTTTGCTTGAAGATCACTGATCTACTCTGAATCTTCATTAAAACAAATGATCAATCGTTATATAAGCCTCCTTTAGGAAAACAATCCTTTGAGAAGACCTCCAATATGAATAGTTCCACAATTTAATCTACAACTTATATTCCTTGGATAGCTGGGTCAGGTCACTGCAGATTATCTGCCTCACAGAGTAGCAGAGTTCCTGAAGTTTTAAATACTGCATTTGATTTTTGTGGTGAAAATAATATCTCATATAAAACCATTTGAATTAGTTTCAGGTGTTCTGATTTTTTCCTTATGAAATTTTGAAGCTACAAAGCAAAGCAAGCTACAACAGTATTATTATCTAGCATATATTTATTAGTATAGCTTTTGTATGACAAGGAAGAGACTGGTTTTATGGGAAATGTTATAGAAATTAAAATATCTTAATTATAATTTTTTTTTGTTTTTAAAAACATCCTTTTTCTCTGAATAAAATTTCAGGCAAAATGTTGCTATTAATTGCCATTTTGATGATGTTTGATCTTTGTCTTTGTTTGGTGAGAAATATTTCACTGATAGATTTATATAAATTACCTGGCTCTAACCTTGCACAGTACATTAAATGACAACCAAATGCCAGAATTCTTTCTGGGGACACCATCTCCCAAGACATTTTATATATCCTGTCAAGAATGTTAAGCCCTGTCGTTTCATATTTATCCTGAAGAGTGATACTTCCAATTCTGCTTGTTTTATTTTAGAACTTATTAAAGAACAGAAGATTTGATTGTCATCAACCATCTTGTGAAAGAATTGATGCGGAAGTTAGAGGGAAGGACACAGAAAAACATGGATCAAAATGACTGTGAGAGAGACTGAGA
>NW_022103914.1:11393788-11396700 GCF_000313985.2 Echinops telfairi
ATGAAAAAGATCAAAGGTGTAAAAATTACAGACTTGTATTAGAATCTCATTACCCTACCTCCCACCCCTGCCCAAACCTAGGCTTCTTAATTATTAACTTTTTGTAAAATATGTTATTATCTTTATCAAAGGCTATCATATAAATGAGTCTGAGCATTAGAGGTTTTGCTAAAGGGTGTTTCTTACGCAGGACATGAAGAATAGTCTTAGAATTCTCCTGCTCTAAGACTACAGCCATCTTGGATTAGGGCAACATAAAAATGGCTTCCTGATCCCACAAGTGGTTGAGAAAATAAATATGGTGGCTCTCAGCCCCAGAGCAAAGGCAAGGAAACTATCTAAAAGATTCATCAGACTTACATGCTGCTCAGGATGGGAGTTAAAATATAAAGATGTGTCAAAATGGGTGCATCTTTAAGTTAAGATATTTTAGAGAAATTGATTAAAAGTCCCTAAAAGCTCTCCACTTCATTATGAGAAAATATGGGGGCAATTACAATGAACAGGAACATCATGTTCTATTGGCATTAATGTTGAAGAGCAGTCTGAATTGGGCTACAGCAACAATCTGCTGGAATCAAGGCCCTGGGATGGTAAACCTAAGGCTTCAGCTAACTTTGACCTCAAGTCCAGGGCAGAGCATGTATTTTCCTCAATTTTCTCTCGAAAAAGAGGAATGCTGACTATGATAAAGATGCTTTTGTACAATTAAAATGGATTTGGTTTTACTGTTCATAATAAATTGTATTGTTCTTTATAATTAAGCATATTCATTTTACTTTCACAATAATGCTGAAAAAAAGCAAAGCATATACAAGTATTTCTTCCCTATGACTACATTAACTGAGGCAAAAAGTTGTATCATATTTCAAAGGGCAGCAGGGTCGGGGTTTTCAAGCCAAAGGCTTGAATTCACACCTTCAAGCTTTATATGAAACCCCATTGCTGTCTGTACTAAGGAAATATTTTGGAAAACCTGAGCAAAAGGTGTGTGTTTAATTCTGGACCTCACTCCTCTTGTTCAGGCCCAGAAGACAAACATGTTACATTTTGAAAGGTTGATGGGGTCCGCCACACATGAAAGCAGACTCACTCCACCAAAAAGAGACAGTCTCCCCTAGTATATACACACAGGATCTCAGCAGGAGAGCAACTAGAAAGCAAAGCAAAAAAAAAAAAATCCTTTAGGCTAAAAGCAGATTGGAAAATGAAGTTGGCATCTGCCAAACACGTTTCAGTTCACTGGGAAGTGAGTGAAGCGTTTATTGGAAGGTGTCAGATTGTTCAACCCAGATTACTAATAAATCAAGTTCCTAAAAGGGTACTGCAAATGCCTGTGTCTCTTTCTTTATCAAATGTGAGAAGACATTTCCCTAAAAGTATAATAAATAAAATATTCACCCTAGTCTTGGTAAGTGTTGGAACTCTGGAAAAGAAATGTGTAAATGTGTATTATTAAAAAGTTTCCTGTTATATTTCATCTCTTCTAATCCATGAAAGGATATTCTAAGTGCTGGACTCAGCATTTGTCTATGTAGACAAACACTCTTTCACTATTAACATTAAAACAAAGGAATAAGGCACACCCAAGTCTGAGAGAGAGTGTTATTGAAGAAAATCTACTAGCCTGAGTTTTATTCTAGCCTTTACTAAGTGTGTGACCTTGGGCTATTCGATTCAACTCATGAAATTCCTTAGTGTGCCTCCTCTATTAGATATTGAAGAGGTAAAATGTATGAGAAAATACTATCCAAATAATCTTAAGGTCAAATTCAAATATTAAAGCAATTATGTAAATGACTAACATATGATGGAATATTGTAAATGCACTACAAGGGGTACCAACACACATACAGCATTTCTAAAGTAGGCAAGATCACCATAGGTGCTTTTCAGGAAAAGCTTTGTGGGAGGCAAAAGTTTGATCCCCCTGACCTTGATCCTATTTCACAACTCCAGTAACTCTGAAGATTTCTAATCGATTACATTAGGAAAATTATCCTAGATTATTTCAGCTAGCCCAGTGAGCAGTTAAAAGCAGTTTGCTCAAAGGTAAGGGTATAAACGGAAGTCAGAGATAGTCTCAGAGCATGAGAAAACCTTGACCCTCCTTTGCTAAAGGAGGCCACGTGGACAGCAGGAGAAGACACCAGTAGCTGGTTGTGTCCTAGCATGAATAGATCAATGTACATCCACGTTCATGGAAGCACTATTGGCCAAGCAAGAAGCTAGAAATGACCTAAATGCCCAGGAGTGAAAGAATGGAAGAAGAGACTTTAGTGCGTACACACAGTAGAATACAATGCATGGCTAACAAAGCATAGATGGACCTGGGGGACCTTATCATGTCTGAAATTAGTTAATCACAAAGGGACAAACATGGTATGAGATTATTTTAATAAAGAAAACTAAAACATAAACCTGTTCATACAAAGTGATCAGACTTTGAAGGAAAGGGCAAGAGAGGAAAAATGAAACAATAGTTGATGGCTTTTAACTTGTGAGAGAACTACAGTAATCCATGAGAGAAAAGACATCAAAGGAAGGGGTCAGGGTAAGATAATGGGGAGTTGATAAATAGTTTAAACTCTTGAATATAAAATTGATGATGTGTGATGTAAACCTCTACTTAGTTCACAATTAACGTATGTTTTAGAGAAAAATAATAAATAAACACCTGACTGACAAGCAGCAAGGAAATGTAGAATTTTGTTAGCGAATTAATTCAGCCAACACTCTAAAGAGATATGGCAATGGGTTAGGTTAGTCCCTAGAATCTCTAGTGATAAACACAGCCCCGAGGTTTTGAATATGTGAATGCCGCAACAGCGCACCCAGTCAGGCTCACTTAGATTAATAAGTTGTATTGTTTTGAGCTTCTGTTTTAATGACCTGTTATGGGAGTGTGTTTA
>NW_022103914.1:11398077-11400364 GCF_000313985.2 Echinops telfairi
GCAATGGAGAGGGGCAGCAGAACAGAGAAAGATCCTTGACAGGATGGATTGATGCATTGGTGACAACAAAGAGCTCAAACATCATAATTGTGAGGACTAGGCAGTGCTGCATTCTGTTGTACTGAGGTTGCAATGAGCCAGAACCAAGTTAAAATCACCCAACAAGAACACCTTATTTGCATAGTCCCACTCAGTCATTTGGTGGGAATTACATAGATGATGGATAACTCAGAGACAAAACAAAACCACACACACACACTCAAACCCCCTCACTACCACTGACTTTATTCCAACTCATAGCCACCCTGTAAGAGAATAAAACCATCCGTATGGGTTTCCTAAGCTGCTATGTTTTATGGGAACAGAAAGTTTCATCTTTCTCCCATGAGAGCCTGGTGCTTTCAAACTGCTGACCTTGAAGTTATCAGCCCAAAGTGTAACCCACTAAGCCGTCTTGGCTCCCATAAAAGATCCCTACCAAGTAAATTCACGTTCCCACAACATTGAAGGAGAAAAACTGTTAACTCTACGTGAACTACAGACTAAAAATCAATGCAAGTTACCCAAATTTACCTTACTTATTGAGTAATCTGACTCTGTCTACACTGTTCCAACCATGTGTACATTACCTTTATCCATTTCCTAACAGGTTCAAAATACAATATAAGGTAAAAAATAAGTTTGTTCCGAAGAAGACTTAATTAACCATGTCTCTGCAATCAGTGGATGATTAAAAACAAGTTCTTTCAGTAATATACTGGTTAAGTCCCATTCTTACTTATTGCCATCAAGTAAATTCTGATTTATAGCAACCCTCTAGACAAGTAGAACTGTTCGTATACTGTAAATCTCTAATGTAATGCTTTATCTTTCATCTGCAGGGTTACTGGTGGTTTTGAACTGCTGAACTTGTGGTAAGCAACCCAACACATAATCACTATGCCATCAGGGTTCCTTAAGTCTCACTAAGATGTCTTAAAATAAATAAGCAAACAACAACAACAGAAAATAAAACATTCTATCAGAACGGTGGCTTCTAATGGCATCAGCTGGAATAATTCTACACATGGGAGAGAGGTCAGTCTAGAAGGTTATGGAGAATGTATTTTGGGATTCCAAAACGTTAATATTTATCTATTTATTTACAAAAGATCCAGGAAAATCATGGGGTTAATATGATGCCGTTTCCCAAGGGCTTAAGACTTGTGTTACACAGAGAAAACAAGTTAGAAGAATCCTAGCAGTTTCTTGATTTTCTTCCACCAGCTCCTGTGGCTCTCCATCAGTACCATTTCATAAGGGAGACCTTGTGTATAGTGTTGCCCTGTCCCCAAGTTTCTCCTGAATATACACAGAAGTCTGTGGGCAAGAGCCAGTCAGTAGATGAGAACTACTGTAGTCTCTGTGGCTCCCACTTAGTCTATCATCTCATGCTAGATTGCTTGCATCAATTTCTTAAAACAGCTTACTAAAATTTTTCCCGAGTTATTCTAATGAGCATGCATGACAGTTGGAGGTTGCCTCAGATAAGCAATCTTAGAGAATCCTATATTTTATTAGACTTTAAACTAGTTTATGCCCTTCAACCTTAGCTGTGGTTCATTTAAGAAAAGTCACTGTTTGGTAGACTTCCTTAATTTTGTTGTTGTTGTTCTTGTAAGAATCAGGGAGGCATTCTTTTAGCTTTCTATACCTTAACCTGAAACCATTTCAGAAAGTTTTATTTAACTTTTCCAATTAAATGTAGATGTCATGGATTACGTGCTGGACTGCTAACCACAAAGTCAACAGTTTGAATTCACTGGAGAAAGATGAGACTCTGCTCCCATGAAGGTTTGCAGTCTCACAACCCTACAGTGGGTGCTTATGAGTCAGAATCAACTCAATGGTAGTGAGTTCTGGTTTGGGGTTTTTACACACTATAGATAATATATTAGAATATGAGAATATATAATATACTTTTATAACAATATATAATATAATAATATATCACATGCTTTTATTAAGGATTTGTGATAAAATGAAATTTCTTAATATGACTCTTCTATCTTTGTCTCTGTAATGCCCACCAACTCTTTGGGTGGGACTATACAAATGTGACATGTGAAATACTAATAGAGGGATTGGTCCTTTTTAGCTACAATTCCTCTGGCTAAAAGAGAACTATCTCAGAAGCAGGAGCATACAGAATTCCATCAAGGAAGAAGAGCCACCAGAAGACATCTTGGAAATCCCTGTCTGAAGTGGCAGAGGGAGGCAGAAATGCTGCCACTCCAAGACCAGAGGC
>NW_022103914.1:11401565-11403313 GCF_000313985.2 Echinops telfairi
GATGCTTACACATTCACTGACCAGGCTTTTCTCCTGAAGTCGGCATCATTGTGTCTGTTTCGTGAGATGGAGGAGGACTTTGTGGATTGGTGTTGGACATATGGGCTAATTTTGGACTTGTAGGCTTGGGCAGCACTGGGTTTTCTTGATGCGCACTTAAACTTTATATAAAACTCTCTCTTATACATGAGTTTCTGTGGATTTGTTTCTCTAAAGTACCCAGACTAACACACTGGAACCTTTTTTTCCTATTCCAGGATCTAAGGTTTAAGGTTAATCAAAAACTGTTTACTATAACAAACAAACAAAAACAGTTATTACCTGAATGACATCTTGGTTAGTTAGCACTCCAACAAAGACAAAGAGAGAGCTTGGACAAAACATATGAAATAAATATTTCCAAGCATTTTAAAAGAGAAAGCAAAGGCCTATGACTCAAACCAGAAGAAAAGGAAAAACATGAAACTGACAATTACCCTGGGTTTCTGCTTGGATTATTTACCAACCCTAGTGGCATAGAGAGTTAAGCATTAGGCTGCTAACCTTGAAAAACCACCAGTTGCTCCAATGTAGAAAGATGTGGCTTTCTATTCCCGTAAAGGATTACAGTCTTTGAAACCCACAAGGCACTTCTACCCTGTCCTATCAGGTCACCATGAGTCAGAAGCCAGTAGAAGCAGTGTGTTTAGTTTTGCTTCAAGTGCATACAGGGGAAGAGCTCTGGTGGTCTATTGGGTTAAACTGGGGCTGCTAACCACAAGCTGGTGGTTCACATTCACCAGGCATTCCATGGGAGAAAGATGAGGCCAGGGTTAATATTTAGAATTCTTTTCAAACCCAGAAATAGAAAAGGACCTAAATTCTGCACATTAAATTGGCTCACAAAGTAACTGGAAAAATTAACTCATAATAATAACCTCTGAAGCATATCCTACTACTACATATTTTTTTCTAATCATTTTATTAGGTGTTCATACAACTCTTATCACAAACCACACATGCATCAAGTGTGTAAAGTGCATTTGTACATTCATTGCCCTCATCATTCAACTACTACACATTATAATCAGAGAATCAGATAAAATATTCCAGGTCTCAAAAAAACACATTTCATTGGCAAATGATTAGATTGACATTAGAATGTGGCAAACTAGAACACCTAGAACAGCAATAAGGGAACAAAATTATTTGAACTATTTAAAAGTCTTTCTTGTAGTATACCAAATCCCACTGCCGTGGGGTCAATTCCAAATCACACCGTTCCTATAGGGCACACAGAAGTCTCCCATACAGTCACAGCAAAAGAGTGCCACATCTGCTACCCACAAAACTGTGAATAAGAATAATGAATCATTTTAGAGAAACAAAAATGCTCATACATTTGTATGAATGAATCCGTTTCTTCACATTATCAAGAGCATTGACTATTGTCACTTTCATGTCTAAAGGATTCAGATGGGTGCATAGTTATATCTCATTCTATTTTCCTGATGGGCAAACATGTTAAACATTCTTGAGTGTTTACTTGTGTCAAAAGCAATAAGGCTTTGACAATCAGAGAAATAAATTAGTTATTAAAAGAAGGATATTTGTTCCCACCACATGGAGGCAAAACACTAAGGGCATGGAACAGAACAGCAAGGGTAACAGAGCAAAGATGTCCCCAAGGAATACCAAAAAATAGACTTTGGGGCCAGGGCTTGGCACCCCATGAGACTCGACCAGAAAACACTCCTAAAGGCCAACAA
>NW_022103914.1:11405009-11437052 GCF_000313985.2 Echinops telfairi
GAATGTACAAATGTGCTTTATACAATTGATGTATGTATGGATTGTGATAAGAGTTGTATGAGCCCCTAATACAATGATTTTTTTAAAGAAGGATATTGGCAAATGGACAGTTAGTTTTGGAGAAACTACTGCTCTCAAGAAACTCACTGACTACTCAAAGGACCCTGTAGAACAGGGTAGAGCTGCCCCAGTGATTTTCTGAGCCTGTAGTTCTTTACATGTGTAGGAAGCCCTGTCTTTCTCCCTAGGAGTGGCTGGTGGTTTCAAACTAATGACCCTGTTAGCAGTCCAGCCACATAACCACTATGCAGGGCTCTGGTGCAAACTGGTTTTTGTTGTTATTGTTTTTTACTTGTACACCTTTTACTATGTCATAATTAAGAGAAAAGAATGTGCAGCTGGTTCTTTGAATGTTATAGAGTAACACAGAGGAACAAATCACATAGGATACACAAAAAAGAGGTACTATTCTAGGGTAGAAGAAAGCTTTTTCTTCAAAATGAGTAAGATCCTTGGAAAAATAATAAAAAACATTTTTTGATATTAATGAAGTTGGTTTTCAGGGGTACGTTTAATGATAAGGCACACAGAAGTCATGAAGTATTCTCCAGGTATCGCGGCAGTTGTTTAATTTTAACAACATCCTCCATTTTTATTATAATTCTATCTAAAATTTATGACCAACTTTATCATTAGTCCAAGTACCATCTTGTTCTTTAGATATCAATATATTGTATGCAAATATGATAGGGCATATGTGTAGATAAAAATATGGCATTGTCATGAATATTTGTTGTTTTGTTCTTCTAACCAAAGGGAGACCAATTAACATATCCTGAATGCCCACTCACAGCTTTCAGATCCTGAATGCCACACAGTGATGACGAGTACAGAAAGGTTTACATTAATTGCTGGAAACTTCTGTCAAATCCAAGTTTCCATATCATTCGATCCAGAAAATAGGTCCAAAAGAGTGCTAAGTTTAAAATAGGGGGCATCAGTCACAGCCTTGACATAGGTTTCAGGTGCAGCAATATTTTGGTAGACTTTGGTTTGAGTGTCACAGATTTATATACTGATTTTGTTTATGAATTCTCTAAAGGGGTGAAACTTGACAACAGGAATCCTCATCCAAAAGGCCAAAGAGTGAAAAAGTGCAGAATCAATATGCACAGTAAATATACATATATTCTAAATAAAATTTTGCTATCTTCTTCAAGTTTGATAGAGAGCTTTTAGAATAAAGGATTCTTGGATTTTCGGTTGTTGTCTTTCAACAGTATTGGAATTATGTCTCTGGATTAAGTTTGAGCTGCAGGGGTCCGGGCCTGCTGCCAGGCACCATAGAAGTGGCTCCTCCTTTTCCATCCCTTCCTCACTAGTTGCACTAGTTAGCTGCAACTATGTTACTGTTCAGTTATTTTGACTGGGTGGTATCACAGTATTTTATATTTACTCTCTTTACAGCCACTGAGCAAAAGCAGGTGTGGAGGTCTTTCACTTTTTGGGTTTGTTTTTTTTTCTATTTTGCAACATTAACCCCTTCTTTGCACTGGGGCATTTTAGTATCTTCAACCCCATCTGGCTTTATTGTGTGAGAACTCAGTAATGAAAAAAATATTGTTCATTTAGCTTTTGAATGACATAGTTTTAGAATATATGTATATTTACTGTGCATATTGATTCTGTGCTTTTTCACTCCTTTGGCCTTTTGGATGAGGATTCCTGTTGTCAAGTTTCACCCCTTCAGGCCTCTACTTATGCAATGACAGGTACAAGGTTGCTATCGCTATTACAAATGGAATTTTGCAATGAGATTTTATATCATCTTTCCAACTGTCATACAAGGGAACGAAACCAAAGCAGGACATTTCTGCATGTCTCTGGCACATGGAAGGCCAAACGTTATCAATATGACCTGTGGTGACAGGGCTATAAATCAAGGGTCTTAAGCCTGACCTAGCGTGCTATGATGGCTTTATACTCAGGTTCAAACAATCTCTATGCTGTCAGCAACTGAAAATAAGAGCTGCTGGCTAAACCAAGAACATTCCAGTTAAACAGAAGCAATAAACAGGTTACAGGAGACATCCCTGGCTTCTGCTCTAATCCAGTCTTCAGTTTAGACCTTTTTCATAGTTTCATTTCAGCAACAGTTATTCTACAAGCAGCCAGGACTGGATGGAGTCCCCTGCATAGCGGCTACAGATTCTTCTTAGATGTTATCATGACCCTGAAATACTTAAGCAGTAAGTGAAAGGTAGGAGGGCAGCTCTCACAGCAGCCACTCATCCCTGTGAGCAGGTAGATTATCCTCATCCCATTTATCCTTATCTGGCCAGAGGGAAGCTGGTACTATTGCCATTTCTCACTGAATAAAGCAGGGCTCCTCAAACTTTTTAAACAGTTCACTGTCCCTCAGACCCGTTGGAGGGCCAGACTATAGTTAAAAAAAAAGCATGAACAAATTCCTATGCACACTGCACATATCTTATTTTGAAGTAAAAAAACAAATGGGGCAATAACACCCGGCGGGCCGAATAAATATCCTCAGAGGGCCACATGTGGCCCGTGGGCCATAGTTTGAGGATGCCTGGATAAAGCCCTTGTCTTTCCACCGTGCTATAGGATTTTTCTGGTAACCCCTTTTGCTTGCTGTACTATTTTACATTTCCACCAGCAGTGTGCAAATTTCAGTCGTTCTACATCATTGCTAACATTGGAATGGTTGATTGTTTAAATTTAATTATTTTAATAGATTTAGAATTGTAGATTTTATTAAGATTTCACTCATGACTGAAGATGTTGCCCAACTTTTCCTGTTATTGACCAACTGTGTATTTTGTTTTGTGACAGCTTTGTTCGTAACTATTTTTTATCTCAGTTTTATGATTGATTTTTAATTTTTTGGTATATTCGGATGCAATTATTTTTACTTAACAATTAACTTGCAAACATTTTCTTCCAATCTGGGTTTGTATTTTATTCCCTGAACAATGTCTTCCAAGAAGTAGTTTTTAATATTAATTAACATCAATTTACTAGTTAATTCCATGTATCATGAATTTAGTTTATATCATTTGTTTTATATCCAAGAATACATGCATAAACCAACACCATAAACATTCTTTGCTTCTAAATATTTTCTCATATTTTGCACTTAAACATATTTGTTTCATCTTTGTATATGGTACAATATATAAATTGATGTATATTGCTCATTTATCTTATTTATTTGCTAATGTATAGCTCATTGTACCAGTGTATTTGTTTAATTGAATATAATCTCTCTGGAAAATTTTATATATTTCTTTCAAATCATTTTATGAGGACCTAATCTAAATATTATACCATTCCACAGTTCAACCATATCCAGTGTTTTACAATCACTACTAAATTATATATATGTATGCATATGTTTATATCATTTTATTGAGGGTTCTTATAGTTCTTATCAGCATCCATACATGCATCCATTGTGTCAAGCACTTTTGTACATATGTTGTCATCACCATTTTCAAAATTTTTCTTTCTACTTTAGTCCTTGGTATCAGCTCCTTGTTTTTTCCCTCCCACCCTTAACCTCCCTCTCTCAAACTCCCTCCCTCATGAACCGTGGATAAATGATAAATTATTACTATTTTCATATCTTACATTGTCCGCTGTCTCCCTTCACCCACTTTTGTGTTGTTTATCCCCCTGGGGGTGGGGGTGCTATATGTCGATCATTGTGATTGGTTTTCCCTTTCTCCCCCCACATTCCCCCTACCCTCTGGTATCACTACTCACGTTTTGGTCCTAAGGGGTTTATCTGTCCTGAATTCCCTGTGTTGCAAGCTCTTAACCGTACCAGTGTTCAGGTTCTGATCCAGAAGATTTGTAAGGTAGAATTGGGGTTATCATAGTGGGAAGAAGGAAGCATTAAAGAGCTAGAGAAAAGTTGTATGTTTCATCGGCGCTATACTGCACCTGCACTGGCTTGTCTCTTCCTTGTGACCCTTCTGTAAAGGGATGTCCAATTGCTTATAGATGGGCTTTGGGTCTTCACTCCATCCTCATTCGATATGATTTTTTGTTCTGGGTCTTTGCTGCTTGATACCTGATCCAATTGGCACCTCATGATTACACAGGTTGGTGTGCTTCTTCCATGCGGGCTTTGTTGCTTCTCAGCTAGATGCCTGCTTCTTTATCTTCAAGCCTTTAAGAACCCAGACATTATATTTTTTTTATATCTGGTCACCATCAGCTTTCTAGTGGCCCAATATCTGTCTGCTGCCTTAATACATAACATATAAGTATATGCACATAGATCTATTTCCCTATCATTATATAAAAATATGTTTACATATGTACATGTCTGTATTTAGATCTCTGAAACAAACAAAAAGTCAATATATACATGGATCTATCTATATGTGAGCATTCTCTTTCGTTCCATTGCTCTTAAATACTCTTAATTACTGTAACTCTATAAGACATTTTAAAATGAGAGTTTAAATTTTCCAGCATTTTCTTTTGTGGCAAAATTATTTTACCTATTTATACACTTGATCTTAGCCAAAAGGCCGAGAAGCGATTTTACCTATTTTCATATGAATTTTGAATCTGGTTCACGAATATCTAAAAACAAAATCCTGCTGCAAATTTTATTTGGATTATGTAGAATCCCTGGATGAGTTTTGATTCTACTACCGTATAAATGTGGAACCCACCGCTGCATCACTAGTAACTGAGACAAGCAGAAGTTGTCCTACAGTACTGGTGCTCTTTCCTGTTCCTCTTTTCCAATATTCTCTCTCTCTTTTAATCTTGGCGAGTTTTTATGTCTTCAAATGTATTCATCATTTCTTCTACAGTTTCCAATCTGCCATTTTCCTAACTCAGTTTATTTTTAGTATTTATTGCGTTATCATTTCTATTTAGACTTTCATATATCCCATATCACTATACAACATACTCAATCTTTTCTCTAGCTTCTTGAACATATAAATAAGTTATATAAAACATTTTAATGTTTTAATTTCTAAATGCTAGCACATCAATTTTTAAATCTATTTCCACTTTCTTCCTCTTAGTTGTTCATATTATTTTTCTGCTTCTTTAACTTTCTGGTAAAGTGCTCTGGAGGAGCTCTGGTGGTATAGTGCTTACTCATTCAGCTGCTAACTGCAAGGTCAGCAGTTTGAAACAACTGGTGGTTCTGCTAGAGAAAGACTGGGCTTTTTACTCCCTTAAAGGCTCACAGTCTTGAAAACCCACAGGGGCAGTTCTGTCTGATAGTGTCACTATAAGCTGGTATTGAATCGATGGCAGTGAGTCATAGTAAGGTAATCTGGTGGTGAAGTGTGTTGTGTGCTAGGCTGTGAACCTCAAGGTCAGTAATTCCAAACCATCAGCCACTCCATGGGAGAAAGATGATGAAGCTTTCTACGCCTGTAAAGACTTAGGGTCTTGGAATCCCACATACTCCATGGCAGTGAGCTTGAGTTAACTATCTGGAAACTGTTTTTCATTGGAGCCCATATAATGTGGATTTTATATTACATGATACTGGGTATCGTTATATTCCTGTACATATCCATGAGTGTTATTCTGTGCCACTCAAGGATTTCCCCCACCATCACCCCCTTAGGAGTCCTTGTGGCACATTCATTAAGCTCTTGGCTCTGAACTGGCAGTCCGAACTCATTTTAAATTCTTCAGTCTTCTCAGTGGGAGGGGAAAAATGTAGCAGTCTGCTTCAAGAGAAATTTACAATCTTAGAAAAACTACAGGATCACTATGACTCAAAATAGTCTTGATTTATAATTATTAATGGGATCACAGAAACGTTTTGACTTGATTCATGTGCCACTTTTCTGAGGCAAAAATTCTCTTGAATTCTCTATCACATCCCCTAGGAATCCTTAGACTTGGTGGCAGGGGAGGGTTGCTGGTAGAAATTGGCACATTCTAAGTCATTTCTGTACTTCAAGGTTTATTCATTCTTTTGGGTGTTTTTCCCCTTGTTGTTGGAAGTTTCCTGGTTCAAGAATCCAGCCCATATTTAAGAAGAGCCTTCTGCACATCTCCAGGGTTCTCGTTCTGTGCAGCTGTCTTGCCAGTACTCAGTCCTGCAGAGCAGATGGCATGGTGGGAAGCTGGCCCAAGGACATAAGTAAATTCTCTGTACTGTTTGCTGTTCTTCTGTTAGCCTAAAATTATTTTAAAAGAAACATTTTTTATAAGGAAAAAAGTAAAAGATAAATATTTTTAAATGCATGTAGAAAAACATCTACACATTAAATATTACAAATCATCACTGAGAGGAATTAAAGAAGATCAAAATAAATGGGAGGCTAGATCTTGTTTTTGAGAAACAGAAAGACAGAGATAAGACTAGAGTTGTAATTACTTCCAAAATTTTCATTCAATCCTACACAACTACAATTAAAACCTCCCATAAATTTTTATAAAAATTAGTAATCTTTTTCCAAATAAAATGAAAATATAAATGAATTTTTTCCACAAACTTTTCATGTCCTATCAGAGAGATCAACAAAATATAGTATTAAGTGTAAAGATTGTTTCAGATAGCAATAAATTGATTCAAATATGCCAAGATAATTTAACAGAGCAAGAAAACTATTTGAACATGTGCTATTGAAATAACTGTATACCTATATGGCATAGATAGACAAAAAAACCTCTTAACATCACCACACACAAATATTAACCAGAAATTGTTAATTATTATAAACATAAGAAATAAAAAAATCAACTCTTAGAAAACAACTAGAAAAAAAATTTAGACTTTGAGCTATGTTTCAAATATGTAGCATATAAAACATAAAAATTCAGATACCAACTGGGAGAAATAATTTGCAGCATGTGTATTTTACAAAGAGCCATATCCACAAAGTATAAATAATTCTTGTAATTTAGTAATAAAAAGACAAAAAACATGATAAACTGATATTTCTAAACAGTAACAAAATGACTAATAAGTGTATACTATATTTTCAGGCATTTTTATTAAGGAAATACACATGAAAACTATAAAGAGAACATACTAAATACATATGAGAGGGGATAAAATTAAAAACTGCAAATATAAAATACTGATAAAAAGGTGAGACAACCAGGTCTCAGATGCAATGCATTAGAATGGTAAAAATGTTATCCCTACTTTGGGGAACAGTTTAGTAACTTCTTATAAATGTAAACATACATGAACCAGATGGATCAGAGTTTCTACCAATAGATATTTCCACGGAATAAATAAAAATTCATAGCTACACAAATACTGAATGCTATATGACAGAATTGCATAGTATTTATTCTCATAATTGTCAAAAGTTGGAAATAGCCCATGTATTCATCAACAGATGATGAATGAAGATATTAACATATGAAAAATGTAAAATAATGCATCACACTGTGTTGACATGCAACAACAGGATGATATTTTTAAAACTATATAATGTGTCGAAGCTGCATACAAACACAGTCCACATTGTATGATTCCATTTATGAGGAACCTTCAAAAAGTCTGTAGAAAAAGGAAATTAAATGACAAGGGCAGATTTCCAAGAACATTTTTGAAGCCTCTTTATATATGAAATTCTAGATCAGCTGAGACTTTTGTACAGTGGCAAAAAAGACCATTAGTTGTCTGTAGCAAGAGTGGGAAGGAATCCTTACAAAGGAACTCAAGTAACCATTCTGTGATGATAACTCTATTTTGATTGAGGTTCTGGTTGCATGAGTGAACATCGTTATCAAGACATAGCTCACTGTGCACTGAAAATGGGTGCATTTGTCATATGCAAATTATACCAGGATAAAGTTGATTAAAAATGATAACATCTGTGATAGTTAGGGATTATGTGAACTAGACACTCCTGGGTAAGGATAGGGCAGGGCCCAAACTATCAATTGGGTTGAAGCCAAGGACACCTATTTGGTGTTATAAGAATTTTTGTATAAGAGTAAGAACCACTGGGAAATTCCCTATCTGACCCTTAGCCTTCCTGCATGCTGGGACTCTGCCATCCTCCAGGGTGGCCCTATGTGGGTCACTTAACCCTGAGAGCTGTTGCTGCCCTGCCATGTTTCCATCAACTTTGGTATCACTCAACTCTGCACCCACCAAATGGATCTTCCAGCTTCCTCCTTCACCTGTTTGCATCATCAACCTGCAGCCCTATGAGTTTGAGGAGGGCCTTGGCTTGCAACTTGATTTGGCTGGGCTGAGATACCTTCTTGATATAAGATTAATTCTTGATATAAAGCTCTTTTGAATACATACATAAGTGTCACTGGATTTGTTTCTCTAAACCACCTGGTTTATTACAACATCCTTTTCTTAGTTGCACTAGGGAAACATCCAATCACCATACTTCCCTGATCAAGAGGAATCTTCGTGGACCAGTAGTTAAGTCCCAGCTATTAACCAAAAGGTGGGTAGTTTTAACCCACCATGCCCTCTGAGTGAAATTAAAATCTACAGTCTTAGAAAACTGATGGTGCAGTTCTACGCTGTCTGTAGGGTTAGTGAGCCAGAAGATACTCAAAGACCATGAATGTAGTTTTGGGGTTCCATGATCAGTGACATCTGTGTGTATTGACCAGTGGTAAAGATATGATCCCTTCAAAATTGTTAGCTAGCCATAGGTGGAAAAATAGAAGGAGAAGACCCCCCCCAAAAAAAAGTCATCCTATTGCAGGAAGTCTATCACTAACAGAATAAAAGATACAGTTCTACATTCTACCACCACCCCCAACTGTGCATGGTTTATTTGATTTTATTTGATAGAACAGATAGTTGCATTGTTTTTATGTAGTCTTTTTACATTATGTGGCAAATACACCACTCAGATAAATATCATACACAAAATAAGATACTTAGGACAGCTACGCACAAGACATGCTATACTGGATATTTACTTTACACACTGCAGAACAAAATGTAATTGGGGAAGAAAGTTGAACTTGGCATGTTGAGTGAAGGTACCAGAAGTTCTATCACACTCAGTAAACACCTTGGCAGTGGGGTCTTGGAGGTGGAGAACAATTTTATGCTAACCAATACGGAACTACACATGATAAATATTATTCATATCAGAATAGAGCTGTAAGGCTTTATGGCCCATACCCAGGTCTGACTTTAGGGAACAAATGTTTTTGCTAGATCATAATTGTACTGCTTTAGTCATAGAGAAGATAAAAATAGCAGCATGCACAACCCCCCAACTGAAATCCATTTGTAGCCCAGACAGTGAAGTGGTTGGTACAGGAGAAGAATTTAAAACTGCAGTTCTTTTTGGATTCCCCCAAAGTGTATCTGCACTTTTCTTCAATCAGGCCTCTTCCTCAGGAGTCAGAGTCACGACATCTGAGAGTCCATTCTGTCCCAGGATGCAAGGGACACTGAGGGAAACGTCCTCGTTTATGCCATAAAGTCCTTCAATCATGGTGGAAGTTGGATGTACCCGCCTCAGATTCTTCATTATACTCTCTGCCAAGTCAGCCACAGACAGCCCAATGGCCCAGGAAGTATAACCTTTCAGTTTGATCACCTCATAAGCACTGTTGACCACTTGTTTGTGGACCTCTTTCCACTGTTCCTTATCTCCATCAGTGCCTAAATCAGGGTGCAGGTTTTTCAGGGAGACACCAGCAACATTCATTCCACTCAAAATTGGCACACAATTCTCCATGTGCCCCAAGGACCCATCCGTGACAGCTTAAGGGGTGGACTCCCAGCCTCTCCCCAATTAGGTAATGGAGCCGTGCTAAATCCAGATGGCAACCACTTTCAATAACATAGTTCTTGGGGAAGCCACTTATCTTCCAATCCACATCGGTAAGGATATCCACTGGATTAGAAACAATGCGAAACTTGCAGTTTGGGCTGTGCTTTACGATGTTTGGAATGATGAATTTGAAGATGTTCACATTGCGTTGGACCAAATTAAGACAACTTTCTCCCTCCGGCTGCTGTGCTCCAGCTGTGATAATAACCAACTTGGAATTTGCAGCTACAGTGTAGTTTGCCAGAGATGATTTTTGGTGTTCAAAGGTGAAGGCTGCCGTGCTGAAGATCCACCATTTCACCCTTCAATTTGTCTTCCATGACGTCAACAAGGACAAGTTCATTTGCCAAGGTCTTCATCTAGATACTGACAGCACAGGCCATGCCCACAGCACCCACCCCAATGACTGTAAGCTTATTCTGGGAGGTCTGTTCTTCCTTCAGGAGATTCTGAACCAGCTGATCCTTCAGAGTTGGCATGGCACTTTTGGAAGAGGAAGGAACCAGACTGCACGTTGGGTGAGCGGGAGGCGAAGAGCTCGACCAAGCCTTTTATATGAGGTAAGAGTTTTTCCCCTTCAATATACTCATCCTTTCTGTTCGACTCCTTTCTCTGACTCTGGTCTGAATTCTGTCCCTTGTGTGAACTATTTCTTGCAAGCAGGACCTTGAACCTTTGAACTGCCTCTCTATAACACAATGAATGTCTCAAGAGGTTTTTTAAAAATAAGAGTGGAATCAAATGTCTGCACAATAAAAAACAATCAATATTTAACAGTCTATCCTTTCTTCCATCCAATGGGTTTCAACATTGGACCTCTAAGTTAGCAACCCAACTTATGACCACTGGGCCTCCAGGGCTCCCCAGTTGCCCCTTGAATCAATTCCAACTCATAACACCAAATAGGGCAGAGTAGAACTTCCCCATAGTATTTCTAAGGCTATAAATCTTTATGGAAACAGACTGCCACATCTTTCTCCCATGGAGTGACTGGGTGTTTGAAACAAACACCCAAGAGCTCTAACCACTCACTGTATGATTCCGGGCTCCTTCTGTTCCTTGATGATAATGAAATTAAAGGATCTAAATAGAGATCCTGAATTTATTAGGCAACTTTATAAACGTGCTTAGAAGAAGTTTTGAAACATCTTGATAGTGAGTACTCTTAACAAATATATACAAAGGTTTTTCCATGGTCATTTATGTTTCATTGAGATATATGGATATAAGGTGGAATAATATAACAAGCACCCATATCTTAGTAGCTATTATATTCTAGACATTGCTGAAATACAGAGCTGAACCAAACAAAAGATGCACTACAAAAAATGTTTGCTCTAAAGGGAAAAATAGACATGCCCAAAAGTTACTCAAGGGCATGTTCTCTCCAACAAAGATTCCATAATAAAGTAATATTCCAGGAAGTAGCACAATTATGATGCAGACAAGGCACACTTGGCAGACAAATTAACATGTTAAAAAGACAGCATCATTCTACGTTTTTTAAAACCATAAAATAGCTGGGTACCATCTGCTTTCTTGACCAAACTTCTTATGCACCTATTTTGTCTTCAGCGATCGTGCTGGGAGGGGGAGCATCACAGAATGCCAGGTTGTTAGAATAAAGTGTTCTTGCATAGAGGGAGGGCAAGAAGCAGAAGCCCAAAGTCTGTCCACTACCTCAGTGTATTTCCATATAAATATATGTAAATAGACCAATATCTCTATTCTTATTAATTAATTTATTTACATATGTACACACTTGTGCTTATACCTCTGTCTATAGCTTTGCTTCTTAGATCTTTCCTCTGTTTCCTTTTACTTTCCTCCTGCCCCACCATCATACTCACCCTATTTTGGCCTCTGTGTTAGACAGGGTTCTCTAGAGAAACAAAACCAGAACACTAATAATTTTATATATATTTATACAGATAGATATATAACATAAGAAATAAACAGTTATTTAACTTATAAAGCAGTACAAATGGCTCAGTGCAACTCACTCCTGTGAGACAGTTGTGAGACACTGACAGTCCTTCAAGTCTTGAGGGAGCTACGCTAGTACCCTGAGCTGGAAGAGCCATGTGGAGACCCTGGCCCGTGCTGAGATGCTCCCACTGCCACTGGATCCACAAGACTTCCCAACACTGATGTGTTGTTTGATATCTTGACTGTTGTTTCCATGGCCATTGAATGTGGATCCATATAAGATGAAATCTTTGACAATTTTAGTATTTCCTCATTTCATCATGATGTTAACTATTGGTCTACTCTTGATCATTCTAGTTGTCTTTACATTGATTTGTAATCCATATTGAAGTCTATAATCCTTGATTTTCATCAGTAAGTAATTCAAGTCCTCTAATTTTCAGCAAAAAAAATGTTGTGATCTGCATATTGAAGGTTATTAACAAGTTTTCCTCCAAACCTGATGCCACATTCTTACTCATTCAGCTCAGCTTCTCTGATTATTTATTAAGAATACAGATTGAATAAGTATAGTGAGAGGATCTAACCCTGGCATGCACTTTTCTTGATTTTAAACCATACAGTATTCCCTCATTCTTTCTTCATTTTCTCCGATCTCTCCCATTTATAATGGGGATGTGTATTTTGTGTCTGTCCTACCGTGGCTACACTATCAGAATCATGTAACTTACATTCTATATTAATAGAAGAGGCATTTGTTCCAAAATTGAATTTGGGCTTAGATTTAATACTTTTGTGATAATGTTATTGGGTGTAAGTTTTTTTCCACATGGTAAAGGAATACATTAGATAGTATGAGGTAGGATGTCATGCATTGGATTGTGTTCCTAAAAAATATGTGTGGATTTAGCTAAGCCAGGAGAGTAAGAATAACCTCTTAACACCTGGTATACCTAGAAACCTCAAGATTTTGTTTCCCAGATATATTCAAACGATTCACAGGATAGATTTACCTTAGTAATATTTATTAGGCATTTTAATGTTAGGATAATATGGATGAGGAAATGACATGGGGTCACATCTGACCCATACAAGGGGGAAGGAAAGCACTACCAGCAGCATCAACTGGTCAAAGACAATGCTGATGAGACTGGTGTCAGATATGCCCTTTACCCTCTCCTGACACCAACCATCCCTCCACTGGCATTCTATGTCTGTGTCTAGGTTCTATAATTCACGGCAATGGCCACAAAGATTTCATAGACAATGTTCATGATTAAGGGGGTTATTAGAGAAGTTAACAGACTACAATTCTGGTGAGAAATTCTCAGGACATAATTTTTCAGTGAGGACAGTTTGTTATTTCCCATGCCCACAAAAGGCCACTTTCTGTCCCTAAGCACCTTGACCTGGCCTTATTCAGGTAATGTTACAAAGCTCTGATAGGGCTGCTAATAATTGCCCAAAGGGCATGACACTCTTCTACAAGCCTTAGCTCAAAGGCTCACAGCTCCAGCTCCATAGGTCAGCCAACCCAGTTACCCCCATTAAGTGCCCAGAGGTTTCCCACTCCACTAGCCACCCTCCTACCTCAAATCGCCCAACTGTTCTTGCTGTGTGCATTGGGAAGTCCACTGCACTGTCTCACGTTCTATCTCATGGTTTTGCTGTTGCTGCATCTCTGTTGTTCCCTTGGTGTCCTTTGATCTGCCTTCCAGATCAAGGAGGTTCAATGTGTAGCGATTTGGGGGTCTAAAGAATATGCTCCACTCGGCTATTCTCTGTTGCTGGTAGTGAGCCCCTTCCTGCCTCAGAGATTGCTCATATGATTTCCTATGCTGGGAATGAAACAATCAAGAAGAATTTCTTTGCATTCATAATCAAAAAAGTCATTTAAAGATTTATCTTCAAGTACAATGCTGTTGGTGATAGGATTATATCTATCCACATTCATGGAAATCCAACCAATAAAGTAATATTCAAATATATGCACCAACTACCGGAGCTAGTGACGAAGAAGCTGAAGAATTCTACCAATATCTTTAGTCTGAAATTGATCAAACATGCAATCAAGATGCATTGATAATTTTTAGATATTGGAATGCAAAAGTTGGAAACAAAGAGGAAGGCATAGGTGATACTTTCTTGAGGTTTGTTATTTGAATAAACAGTAATGTTATTAGCATATACACCAGGGGTTTGCTGCAATAAACTCTGGGAAGTTACACAAGAGAATTACATAATCCCTGATCACAAAGAGTTTCTTTGGCTGCAAGATGGATTTTAAAATATTTTTCATGTTTTTTCTTAAAGTTTCCAACTTATACTGGAAACTATCACTTTTTCCCCCTTGCAGAAACGCTACCTCTCAACCCATCAGTAACCATAAAATAAAATTTCATTCTCAGAGAGAATACAGTCCTGCTTTGTTGTCCGCTTGAATCATCTTGAAAGTTTTACTATTTATATTTGCAGACAATGATCAATTTCAGAATCATTTACGTGACCTGAAACATAATGTCATAGTTCAATAGAATTCACTGCTGCTAGTAACCAGATTAAGACTGATTTGTGTATTTTCCTTACCTGCAATTCCTTACTCTTTCTTTTGGAGCATATTTTCCTGGAAAAAATAATTATATAAAGGGTTAGATTTAGCCAAGCTCTGAACTTTCTATTCATGATAAGGATGTGAGAGTCAATTTGTGGAAACAAGGCAATTTTATAAATAAGAAGTTTTTTTTTTGGGGGGGGGGGGTTGGATCCTGTTCTTGAGATAGGAGCTTTTCATATTCAAGTTGTTCCTGAATACTGAAGAGTAAGAGTTTCTAAGATATTCCTTTTATGCTGAAATACAAAGGAACTGTAGACATTTGGGGTGAAATTTTCAATCGATTAGTTAAAACTCAGTAAGATGCATTTAATTAATCTGGTTTATTCACTGAGCAAGAGTTAATATAATTTTGATCAACAACTAAAGAGATAGAAGAATATTATAAATTACTTAGCAAAGTTTAAAACTGCCCATTTAATATTTTGGCAAAAAAACAAAGGTTCAGAGATATTCTTTTAAGTGATTTTTTTTCAGTTAGGTAGCTACAAGAAAACCCAAATGTAAACACATTTCTTTTTTAATATCATGTATATTGGTAGATAATTTTAATACATTAAAATTCACACCTTAATATGGATATTCAGTTTTAATTGTTTTGACAAAAATATAAATTGTATAATTCCCCCCACCACTAAGGATGCAATGATTAAACCCTTGATGCTAACTACAATGTAGATAGTTTGAACCTACTTGTTCCTCCAGGGGAGAAGAATCTGTCAGTCATCTTCTGTAAGATTTGTTATTGTTGTTGTTAGGTACCAACAAGTTAGTTCCTACCTATACCAACCCTATGCATAACAGAACAAAACACTGTTCAGTCCTTCAGCATCCTCACAATTGTTCCTGTGCTCGAGTTCATTGTTGCAGCCATTGTGTCAATCCATCTCCTTAAGGGTCTTCCTTTTTTTTATCTGCTCCTTTATGTTACCAAGCAAGATGTCTTTCTCTTGACACTGCTCTCTTCTTACAAGTCCAAAGTAAATAAGAGAAATATCCCTCTCCCTACCTCCAAGGATTGATCTGGTTGCGTCTCTCCCATGAAAGATTTGTTTATCCTTTTGGCAGTCCGTGGTACTTTCAATATTTTTTGTCAGCACACAATTCAAATACACTGATTCTTTTACTATCATCCTTGTTCATTGTCCAACTTCCAAATGCATAGGAGGCAATTAAAAATACCATGATTTGGGTCAGTTGCACCATAATCCTCAAAGTAACATCTTACTTTTCAAGAGGTCTTGGGCAGCAGATTTACCCACTGCAATTCATCTTTGGATCTCTTCATTGCTTTCATGAGTATTGATTATGGATCTCTGTTAGATAGGGTTCTCTAGAGAAACAAAACCAGAACGCTAATAATTTTTTATATATATTTAGATCGACAGATAGATAACATCAGAAATAAACAGTGAATTAATCTATAATGCAGTACAAATGGCTCAGTACAACTCACTCCCGTGAGACAGCCGTGAGACACTGGCAGTCCTTCAAGTCTTGAGGGCCACTGGTTATTCCTCTGTAGAGCAATTCAGACTATCGGCCATAGACAGCAAACAGCAAGGCAGGTAGGTCACCAACAGTCAGGGAGATGATACAGTCCGACAGTCCCCAGCTCAAGAGATGTACATTCTAATAGCGTGATGAAGCAGGTCTAGAAGGAACCTCAAATTACAGCGACACAGTCCACAGGTTAGGTGTCCCAAAGGTAGTGTAGCTTGCAAATTGAGGCACAGAACAAGCAAGGCAGCGCACACTGGTCCGATGATCAAAGAGCAAGAGAAAAGAAAGGCGAGGCCCACCGAGCCATTTATCTCTGCCCTTCAATTTATCCCACATGTGTTCATTGGCCATGTTGGCACAATAAACGTTAACTATCTCAGGATCTTATCAAGACAAAATCCTTAATAACATCAATCTTTTCTCCATTCATCATGTCATCTACTGTTCCATTTGTGAGGATTTTTATTTTCTTTGCATTGAATTGCAATCCATATTGAAGGGTACAATCCTTAATCTTCTTTAGCAAGTGTGTCAAGGCCTCCTCACTTTCAGCAAGCAAGATTATGATATCTGCCTGTTACAGGTTGTTAACAAGCTTTACTCCAAGCCTGATGCCACAATCTTCATTATATAATCCAGCTTCTTTAATTATTTGCTCAGCATACAGATAATTCTGAGAGGATGCAACACTAATGCACACTTTTCCTGATTTTAAAATATGCAGTATTCCTTTATGATCCACATAATCAAATTCCTTGATATAGTCAATAAAATACAAGTAAATATCTTACTTTTAATCTCTGCTTTCAGTCAAGATTCACCTGACATCAACAATGTCCTTTGTTCCATGTTCTCATTTGAATGCAAACTGAACTTCTGAAAGCTTCATCATCAATGTACTGCTGCAAACTTTATTGCATGATCTTTAGCCACATTTTGCTTGCATGTGATATCAATGATACTGTTCTATAATTTGAGCATTCGATTGGGTCACATTTCTTTTGACGGGTACAAATATGGTTCTCTTTCAATCAGTTTTCCAGTAGCTATCTTCAATATATCCTGGCATAGATGAATAAGTGCTTCCAGTGCTTTGTATCAACTTGTTGAAACTTTTCAATTGGTATTCAATTAATTCCTGAACATGTCTTTTTGAAAAATGCCTTTAGTTGAGCTTGAACTTCTTAGTTTCATGTTTTAATGCTGCCTTCTGAATGGTTGAATGCAACTAGTTATTTTTGATAGTGACGCTGAACTTTTCAATGTTCCTTGGTTGCTTGTTGCATCATTCAATATTTTGCACATAGAATCTTTTAATATTGAAACTTGTGGCTTGAATTTTTATCTTTGATCCTTCGGTTTAAGATATACTGAGCATGATCTTTCATTTTTATTTTCTAACTCTATTTACATTTAATTAAAATATTTTAGTTTGTCATCTTAAACTTCCCTTTGATTTTTTTTTCCTGTTTAGCTCCATTTAATAGTGCTCCTCATAGGACAAGGTAGACAAGGTAGAACTGCCTCTGTTGATTTCAGAGACTATAACTCTTTAGGTAACTAGAAAGTCTGATCTTTTTCTCTCATAGCTGCTGGTAGTTTCAAATTGCTCGCCTTCTGGCTACCAGTCCATAGCGTAGCCAATATACCAAACAGAGCTTCTTATCTGATGATTACATCTCCATAATACTCTGTACATGTCTCTCTTGTAACACTTTCCACGTTATATTAAAAATCATCTGCTTTATGTAAAATATTGTCTCTCTTCCTCTTTATATTGTAAACCTCAATTAAAAAATTATCTTATTCACCTTTATATCCACAGTAGAGTGTTTTGTACAGTACCCTATAAATCCTTGTTGGATGAAGAACTGAATCAACAAATTTTGGCATATGAGTCTGATTTTTGCTAAATCAATTCACTTTCTGTTTTAGTTTATGAATTGCTTTTAAACAGAACACAAAAAAAGTGGCATATAGACATCTGGGGTAATACAACTGGATAAACTGATTTTTAATCCCTAGATTTTTGTCTCATTATAATATAGGGCACATATTATAATCAAGTATATCTGAAAAAATAGATTAATAAAAATCACCACTGTTTGTATGTAAACTGAAATTTTAAATTATACCAGAAAAACAGATATACTTAACTTTGCAATAATAATAGTAAATTGGCAGAACTTTAATTGTATGCTTAATTACCTAAAAGATATAAAATGTTTCCATGTCTAAATTGCTTATGTGATGTATTCTTCTGATTTTTAGCAGTACTTTGTTTTTAAGGAAAGAAAAAGAACATAGAAAAATGTAGAGAAACACAAGATCAAATATGTCCTTAATTCAGAAGATTTGGTACCCCCAATGTGCTATTCAAGGTCAACTTATTTATATATAAGAAACATGCTGCAAGCAAATTTTAAAGGTATGAATTATTTATAACACGTGCTGTGTTGATTACATCCAAAAATACTTCACGAATGTTGCCTTTAGCATTTAAACATCTGTTGGTATATTCAAAATATCCCTTAGATTCCACAATAGATTAAAATAATGCTTACTTTGAAAAGAGTCTTGAAAATACTTCTATTAAGCTAAACTGTCTTTAAAAATGTTTTTGGAAAGCTTACAATTGCTTTGGTATTGACCAATGTTTTTAGATTTGCGATTTCTCCCTCTTGGCAAAAATATCAATTTTAAAAGGACTATTATTGAAAACTGGAAATTATCTATACAAGATATTATTTAAAAATTTAAACTTAATATCAACAATATAGACTAACCAAAATTATTTTTAGCACTATGACTAATAAACTAGATACTTACAAAGAGCAATGTTGCACTAATGTGACTAATGATATATTATCCAGTATCCGTATAATGCTGATATATTATAATTGGTATTTATTATAATGTGATTGACTAAGATGCCATGTATGGTATCAAAAATAAGACTATGGCCCTTAATCACAAGTCTATATGGGAACAATAATATTAGTGAGACATACACATCTAAAGAATAATCAACCATTTGAGATCAAAAGGTCACCATTTACACAAAGACAAAATTCAGAAATGTTAGATAAAAAGGAGGAATGAAAACAGGAATCACATAATGGAAATAGTATAAATGATGTCACACTGAGGGGACTACAATCAAGGAGAAGAAAGAAAATGTATGAATTGTTGAATGGAAAAGTAAACTTCTCTGTAAATCTTTACCAAATTCATAATGAAAAGGCAAACAAGCAATAATTTACAACAATCCTCACTACATATAGTTTCACTTCCCCCCCTCAAATGGTTCCTTAATACCTATTGTAGACAGACACTGTGCTCAACAACAAAGTGGTAAAGAGAATTCAGATGTGCTCTTTCCAAAAAGAACTCAGTGCTTTTAAATCAATATAAAGTTAGAGTGTAGGGATGGAAGGAACATTACTTTTAGCTGAACTAAAACTGAGTAAGCATTTGGAGCAATTGAAATAATATAACTCTATATCAACAGGGGGAGGGTGGGGAAGGAATCAGCACAAAACTCTCCTCTACAGTAATACAGTTTTAAAGCAGTATTTAAAGGTATTTAAAAATCATTAATCAAATATGTAACCAGAATGATCACTACTATTGTATATTGGTCTATGGGATTACCCTTTCTTTTTATGAAGCTGGCATCTTTAAAATTCAATGAATAGACAAATCGGGGAGACAGAAGAAGACGGCGTCCAGTTAGATTTAAACACCCAGAGCTCCTGATGACAGACCAGAAAATTGGGAGGTAAGGTGAAGGAGACTGGGAGGCGCATCCTAAAATTAGAATCAGGGTACTAGGGTCTGTCCTAAACCCTGATTTTTTAAATTTTCATTCACAAAGTGAAGCGAGAATGCACTGAAATGCTCTAGGTTTGGTGTGCTGGGCTTGTGGGCTCCAGACAGAGCAGCTCCTAGTCTGGCAGTGAGTAGCAATTTCCCTAGACTGATGTCCAAAAGATGTCATAATCCCAGACTCGAGGACCGCCTCTGAAAGCTAGTCACAGGACCACACACCAGAGCTCCCCACACTGTTAGCTCCCTTGAGCTCATAGCCTGGGGGTCGTGGGCAGAATGGGTAGCCATAGATTTGGAACAATTGAAAAGATGCCAGGAAATTTACCTGAGTCAGATCTCAGTGTGGCAGAACATAAGCGGGTAGCCATAGCCCAGGGGCAAATTCAGTTCCAGTTGGACGAGAAGAAAACAACCTCTCTGGTAAGCTAGATCTTCTCCTCTGGGGGTCAGCATGACAGCCTGTGAAATCAAGGCACCCCAATATCCCCAATATAAAAAAAAGAGAAAAAAATATTTTCTCAGTAAAAACTGCAAATTCCAGGATCACTGTTTAACTCCAAGACAAACTGGTAAAAGGAATCCTTTAATAAAACATTAGCATAATAAGAGAGCCCTTGCTAAGGAATGCCAGATATTAGCTACAGAGACCTGAGGCTTTCAACATAATAAAGACCTTCTGGAGCAAGCTTTAGTTTCAGAATATCTCACTGAGAACAAGCCCAGAGTCCATAGCTGGGGGTCAATTTAATTTAATTCATTCCAGCTGGCCAGGAGAAAAAACAAACAAACAAACAAAACCTCTGAGCTATTAGGGAACCAGTGGTTTGGGCACAAGCTAGGGCAACTCCACAAATCCACCATGGGGAGCTACTGTCCACCCTCAGTGATCCTATATGCAACTGGGGAGACCCTGCCTGTCCTCTGTGTCACTGGGGGATCCCTTGCCTGTCCTGGGGCCCTACACATGCCTGAGAGAATTCTCGCCCCCCCACCCTTGCTGCAGTTTTGTGTACAGCACAAGGCAGCTATACCACTGATCTCCAGCACTCAACACCACTGGGGGAACAGCTGTCTGGCCTCTGCTGTGATCTTGCGTTGGAGGGTAATTCCGCCCAGCATCTGTGGGAACTTACATCAAGCAGGCACACCAGGCTGCTACCTTGAGGCAGGATTGGAACTCCTCCAGCCCTCAGTTATCTCCTTACTTTCTATTCTTTTTCGTATCTGTTTATTCTCTCTCCCTTCTTTCTTTCCCACCACAGTCGGTCTCAACGGGCTCAGTTTTGTTTTGTGTTTTCCACTCTTTTTCTTTCTTTTTTCTCCTTTTCCCTCTTTCCTTTCATACACCACTGCTGGCTACAGGGCCACTACCCTCCTCCTAGGGCAACTCCACCCAAACAGCAGGGTGAACTACAGCCTTCCCTCTGTGGGAGTGCTGCACAACACACAAGGCAGATGCAACATCCTTCTACAGTGCTGCATGCTGCAGAGGAAACCTCTGTCTGGCCTCTACAGTGATCTTGCCGACTAAGGCAATTCTGCACAACACCGGTGGAACCCTGCACTAAAAGGACACACCAACCTGCCACTTTGGGGTAGGGTTTAAACCCTTCTGGCGCCATGTTCAAGTTATCAGGGTTCAGCTATCTCTTTAATCTTTATTTTTTCCCTTCTCTCTTTATCTCCATGGTCAGTCTTAGCAAGTACAGTTGTTTTGCCTCCTTCTTTCTCTTTCTTTTCTTTTTCTTTCTTTCTTTTCTCTCTCTTTTTCTATTCGTTTTTCTTCTATGTTGCTCTCCACTCCCTCTCTTTACTTCCACATGCCACTGCTAGCTACCAGCCTCCTACCCTCTGCCTAGGGCAACTCTGTGCACCCAGCGGGGAGAGCTCCAGCCTGCCACCTGTGGAAGTGTTGCACACGTCATGAAGCAGTGTTACACATGGCATGGCATGAGGCTCAGCTACCTTTTTATTCTTTTTCTTTTTTCTTCATTTTTTGCTTTTTCTACTTTTTTCCTTTTCTTATATTTATTCTCTCTTTCCTGCCACAATCTCAGCAGATTCAGTTTTTATTTTTTTATGTTTTCTTTTCTCACTCTTTTTATTTTTGTTTTGTCTTTGCATTTTTGGGTGTATGTGTGTGTGTTAGTTTTTTTTTATTTTTGCTCTTGTCTTTGTCTTTACCTTTCCCTCTTTTTCTTCTCTTCTCCCTCCCTTTCCTTTCATAAGCCACTACTGGCTTCCCGGCCACTTCCCCCCACCTAGGGTAAGTCTGAAGGCCCTGTTGGGGGAGCTCCTTCCAGCACATGTTGGTTTTACATGCAGCTGGGGAAATCATGCCAGCTCTCCATCAAACCACAAGCAGCTAGGGGATCTCCACTTTAAGCAGCCGGGGGAACTTCCACCTGCATCCCAAGCCCTGACAAGTGGCTTGGGGAACTCCTGCCTGCCATTGTGGTGCACCATGCTGCTGCAGGAACATCTTCCCAACCTAAACAGTGATCTCTCTGACTAGGTTAATTCCACCTGCCATCCACAGAATTCCACACAAATGAGAGTACACCCACATGCCCTTCTTGGCACTCAAGTTACAGAGGGAAACACCACATGCCATCCGAGGCACTCCAAACGCTATGAGACACACCACTACGAATTCCTGGGAGATTAACCAGTGAAACACCATCCTGCTGGGCCCACAACCACCTGAAGAGCGTCCAGTTAGAGGACTATCCAACTCACATTCCAAATAATGGAATACTCATTGGCTAGGGTAAGAGCGAAACCACAGGAAGATACAGCTATAGCCTGACCCCTCAGTGCAGCTATCTGCAGGTAGTTTGTACAAGCACTCATACTAGTCCCTCAAGAGAGAACACAGTGCTCTTTGACTCTCGAAGACAGGGCTGGGCTCCTCCAAAACAACACGTAAACAGTAGCTAGCCCCAAATTCCTCAAAAAAAATGGAGGAGAAACAGAAGACAATGCCGGAAGGAGTCATGGATCTAACGATGTGCATAGAAGAAGGAGATATTGACCTTCCAGAGAAAGAAATCTTCAGAATGCTGCTTGGAGTCATACAGGATATGAGGGAAGCAATACCGAATAAGGATCAAATGATAAAGGAAATAAAGGCAACGCACCAAAGGGAAATACAAGATCTAAGGGATGAAATAACAAAATCCAGTAGCAAATTAACAGATTTTGACAACAAAATTGAGGAGGCAGAGAACCGCACCAGTGACCTAGAGAATAACCAAGCAGACTTCAACAAATGGGAAAAGCAGTCAAATAACAGTCAGAGAAGCTGAAGAAAACCTGAAAGCCATGTTTGATGCTATGAAGAGATACAGTATTAGAATAATTGGACTAACAGAACAAGACACAAAAAAGAAGTGAACAGCAAAAATAGTGAGGGAATTCTTAGAGGAAAACTTCCCCAGCTTTATAAATGAAAATTAGGCAACCATTAAGGAGGCCAAAAGAACACCAGCCATACTGAGTCCCAAGAAGAAGTCAACAAGACACATAATAGTTAAATTATCCAACTATGGGGAAAATGAGAAAATCATAAGAGGATCTAGGGAAAAACAACTAGTCACTTATAAAGTTACCCAAATAAGAATATGTTCAGACCTATCAACAGACACGTTGAAAAAGAGGAGGGAGTGGAGTAATATATTCCAAAAATTGAAGAAAAATAACACAAACCCAAGAATACTATATCCGGCCAAATTATCTATTAAGATAGATAGAAAAGTAAGTTTTCCAAGACAGAGAAAAACTCAAAGAATACATAAAAAGAAACCCAGCCCTACAGAAGATTCTTGCTGCCCCAGTAGGGGTAGCAGGTCAACATTCATCAAGGGCAAATAAGAGACCATCACATAGAACAACTCCACCCAGAGGGTGACAAAGATAAAATGGCCCACAAGATAGCATTAGCTCAATAGTGGAAAGAAGGCAAGAATGAACCACACACACACACAAAACATGAACTATTAAGATAGGTATGTAGGAAAATAGCCAATCCAAAAGGAATAAGATGACATCACAGAGTCCACAGATGGATGTAATAACAGTGAATATCAATGGACTGAACTCAGGCATTAAAAGGCAGAGGCTAATGGACTGGCTCAGAAAACATAACCCATTGATCTGCTGCCTACAGCAGGCATATCTCAAGCTTGCAGACAAAAACAGGTTGAGAATTAAAGGCTGGAGAAAAATATACCAAGCAAATGGCAATGCAAACAAGCAGGGATAGCGATCTTAATCACTGATAAAATTGATCTCAAGGTACAAGCCATAACAAGAGACAAAAAAGAGCATTATGTAATGCTCAAGGGAACAGTAGAACAAGAACCAGTGAGCATAATAATTAAATATGTGCCTAATAAGAGAACCACGAAGTTCGTAAATCAAACACTCCAAAAGATCAAAAAAGAAATCACAGGCACAATTATAGTAGGTGACTTTAATACACCACTCTCTGAAAAAGACAGATCACGGGGAAAGAAATTCAAAAAGGAGGCTACAGATCTAAACAGCACAATTGGAAGACTTGACCTGATAGATATTTTCAGAGCTTTTCACCTCTAGTTCTTTGGTGCTTCCTTCTCCCCCACCCCCCATTATCCTGACTTCAATTCTACCTTACAAATTGGATTAGACCAGAACATGTACACTGCTACAGATAAGAACCTGCAACAAAGGGAATCCAGGACAGATAGAGCCCTCAGTGCCAACAATGAGAGTAGAGATATCAGGAGGATTAGGGGAGGGTGTGGGGAGAAAAGGGGAATCAATCACAAGGATCAGTCTAGAACTCCCTCCCAAGGGGACGAATAATGGAAAAGTGGGTGAGAGGCGATGGGGGACAATGTAAGATATGAGCATAATAGTCTATAATTTATCAAGGGCTCATGATGGATGGCTGGGGAGGGAGGGGGATGAAATAGGGAGCTGATGTGGGAAGGGGCTCAAGTGGGAAAAGACTGAAAATCATGATGGTGGCATATGTGAAAATGTGCTGGACACTTGATGAATGTATGGATTGTGATGAGATGTAAGAGCCCCCAATAAAAGTAAGGAAAAAAATAGACAAATTGGGATGATATTATTTGGGACACTCTTTAAAAAGTTCTGCCCCTCCTGGAATATACAAAACTGAATTTCAGTCAAAAAGATATATTTCTTAAAGGCAAGCAGTCCTGATTAGAAACATCTTGTATAAATGATACATACATGATAGGAATGGAGATAAAGGGGCAGGAGGAGGAGAAGGTTAAAGCTATCCTTTCAGTATTCTTCCTTTGTGTGTGTGTGTGAGCATGGGTGGTGTGTGTTTGTGTGATGTAAATTACTTTCTTTAATGTAGAATTCTTTGATCAAAGCATCAAAGCAGGATCAAGGTAGGCTCTTAACTCCTAGCAGACTAGTTTATCAACAGTAAATGGAAAAATGAACTTCAAGTTTTGTACATTGTGATAGTTAGATCTATCATACACTTTAGGGGAGTGCTCAATACCAGATTTCAGGTTTCAAATCGAAGAAACTCTTGCTTTACACCACATATGGAAGCACTGGTAGAAATTTTCAAGCTCTAACTCTATTTTATTTTGTATTAATCGTGTTAAATGTTGATGTCATGTCTTATTTTGGGAATGTCAGTTTAGGTTTTTCCTTTTTTGTGTCCTTATGCGAATTTGAGAGATTTGGAAAATATGAATTAGTATAGTTGTGGTAGTTAAATAATTTCATGTCAACTTGATATATAGAAGTGTAGGGGTGGAGTCCAGTCTGTCAATCAAGTCACAGACTGATGGTACCTCCTTGTGGGTGTGGCCTTTTTATAAGAAGGTTTGTGAGACCCTCCCTCGGCCCCCCATTCCCTTCACATTCCTGCTGGCTGACCCTGACGGTGGCCAGAGCTCTGGAGATGCATCCACTGCCATTTGATTCACAAGACTGCACCCACCAGCCTGTGATATCCCTGCATTCTGCATCTTTGCTTATGACTACGTGAGTCGAAAGAGGGACTAATGGACTAGTATTGGACTTAGGGGTTTGAGTTGGACTGGGCTGGGGTGTTTTCTTGAAATATAAAGGTTCTTGTTATAAAGCTCTTTCTTACACATATATAACACATATATGAGTGCCACTGTTTTTGCTTCTCTGATCATCCCAGCCTAACACAGTATTCTAGGCAGCAGTCATTTGGAACTGGGTATAACTGAGGTTGACAACAATTAAAAATTAGTCATGTTTAGCTTGTTACTATACTTAAATTTTAAAATTTGTATTGGCTTTTGTTGTTATTTGCCATTGTGTTGACTTTCAACTCATAACTATCTCATGCAATATAGAATAGCTCCATAGGGATTTCTTGCTGTAATATTTTTGGAGCTCTGGTGTCCTGGTAGTTAGGTGCTGGGCTGCAATGCAAAAGGTCTGCCGTTGGAAACCATGAACCACTCCGCAGGAGAAGGTGTGGCTTTTTACTCCAGTAAACAGTTACAATCTGGGAAGTTCACAAGGGCAGTTCTATCACTATAAGCCAGCATTAATTAAATGGTAGTGAGTTTGATTTGGAGTTTAATATTTATGAACATAGAGCATCAACCGGGTCTTTCTATTGTGATGTAACTCAGTGGGTTTGCATTACTCACTTTTCACTTAGCAGCTTAGCTCTTACACTTTGCACTATCAGGTTTCCTGGTAGAGCTTCTTAAAATCTCCTAAAAATTGATTTTTTAATATTTTAATTGATTTTTCAATACTTTTATTGGCATGTATTTCACATAGTATACAATTCCATAATTCAGTTACATCAAGCATCATCATCATCATGTACAATCATCATCACAATAAGTTTTAGAACATTTTTTCATTCTTGTACTCATCATTATTAACTCGTCATTTCCCCTCAAACACACCCCACCCCCCACCACACCGCACCCCCAGGAACCATTGATACACTTTATATCTCTGTAGATTTACATATTATGGATTTCATATAAAGAAAAACATTTTAAAACAAACTAACTACTGGTAACTAACAGAAAAACAAAGTCAAATCTATCACAAAAAAGCATAAAATAAAAACTAGAACAAGGGAATCTCGATTTTCTCCCCAGTTTTATTCACAAGTAATTTATATACCATATAATTCAGTAGTTCAATCACTCAGTCATATCATGGAAAATTGTACAATCACCCTCATATAAATTTTAGAGCATTTCCCCCACCCCCCTGGTCAAATTGCCTTTAAGATGATTCATGTAATCATAATCCTTTCTAGAGCTCTCTCCCCACTCTGGTCTTCCTTAATTACTCCCGAAATCCCCTTCCCCTGTATCCCCTTGTATCCCTTGTTATCATGATGCATTCACTCATCCTGTGCCTCACACCTGGAGACTCAACAGAAAGCAATAGAAAACAAAATCGCACTAAAGTAGTAAGGGTAAACACATCATTGTATACAGATGAAAATACTAATAATGTGTAAGAAGGCAAAGACCTTCCAAAAATAATCAAAAAGCTAGGGAAGCAATTTCTGTCATGGTACCAGTAAGAGATACTTTCCCCCAAACCAAAATCTATAGGGTGGTAACCTGGCCAAGTTTTGAGTTCCTTCCAGCATAATCAAGATTACAATGGTTGGATTGTAAAGCTGATGATGATTCTTGCCTGAGGCTAAAGCAGATCTGCCAATGGCTCCGTTTGACCAGGTACTCTGCAGATGGGTTTGGGCCTCTCACTGTCCCCCATAGCCCTACACAAATTGGGTGTTCATAACTTTCGCTCTGATGCCTTTCTCCTCGTCATATTCGAGTTTTGTGATTGTCATGTACGGATCACACAAGCTGGTGTGCTTTTCTGTGTGGACTTAGCTGACTCCTTCCTTAGATGGCTGCTTGTTTGAATACAAACTTTGAATACCCTAGACTATTCCGATTGATAGGTGGGCACCATCTACTTTCTTCTCCACACTTTGTTATGGCTCCTTTATCTTCAGTGATCATTTCATGAAGGTGAATCTGTAGCAGAACCATGATGTAAGAACTGACTGTTCTTAAGTTGGAGCTAGTATTTAGTGCAAGCCCAAACATAAACTTCTGTCCATTTTACAAACCTGTCTTTTTAAAAACATACAACTTTTAATTGGTTATGTCATTCTGATTATTTAATCCTAAAAGAGACATTGCTCTCTTTTTCTAGTAATGTTCCTTTGTTATTTTGTACTGAAGTAATAAAGCTACATTATCTGTCTTGAAGTTCATGTTTATATGATATATCTTTCTATATTTTAATTCTTCTAATTGTTTTGTTTCCTCTTACCAAAAACAGAGTAGATACTTTTAGAACCAGTCTGTAAATCTTTGTCTTTTATTTGGGGTATACATTCCCTTTAAATTTAGTGCAATTACTTACCTATTTTAGTTTATATCTAACATCTTTATATTTTCTTTAACCCAAAAGATTACATATTGCGTTTTTTCTTTCTAGTTTTCTATTAAATTCATTGCTTTTAATTATACCATTTTCATTTTATTACAGTATTGATTATTTTAATAGTTACCACAGATATAACACTATCAATTTTTAATACATGTTGCTATTTTATCACTTTTCAAAAATTGCTATAATCTTAACTTTTTAACTATATTTATACCACCTTACCTTTTTTAAAAATTGTTGTCATACATTTTCACTTTTCATACACTTTAAATCTCACAAAAGGTTACTGTGCTCATTTTAATTTTTTGAGCTGCCATTATATCAATTTGCCAAAGTTTTAAGCATTTCTATAAATATTTGTTCTTTTTTAAATTTCTTCTGTAAAGTAACTTGGGGCGATTTTCTTTTGCCTATAAACATCTCTTTATCAATGAGTTTAATGAAGACCTGCTAAGGACAATTTCTCTCATATGTTTATATTTTACCTTTTGCTCATTTTCAAAGACTATATTTAGTACAGAATTTCGAGTTTGTAGTTATGGTCTTTGGACTTCACTTTTCCTCTTGAGGAGTGAATCATTGTTCCTACTGCAGCTCTTTTAAAGTATTTTAATTCTAGCTCCTTTTAGGATTTTTGTCTTTATCTTTAGTCATCCAAAGTTTTAAATAGTATGCCTAGGATTTATCATAACTTTTTATTCTGTGGCATTTTTCCCACGAGTATCTTAAAATTCTCAGTAATTCTCTCTCAAAGATCATTTCTATGCCGTTTTTCCTCTCTTTCATTTTTATGATTTCCAATTACATTCCTGATATCTCTTTTATGCCCATATGCATCTTTTTCTTTTTTATATATTTTCCATTAGTTCTTACTTCATGCTGTAGTTTATTTTTACAAATCTATCTTCCAAATATGCTACAGCCAATAGTTGTAGTATGGATGCCATACATATAGATTTAATTTTTTTCTATACGCCACATTTAAAAATAATAAAAATGTAACTAGTGACATTAATTTATGTAGGTCACAAAAAAATAGAACAGAAACTAGTTCTTCTTTCCAGTTCCTATTTAAATGTCTGACTCACAGACTTTTGACAACTATTAAATTTTATATGCTAAGGTGTGGAGTACAGTGAACCCTCGCTTATCGCGGTTAATCGGTTCTAGACCTTACCGTGATAAATGAAATTCCGCGAAGTAGGAATCCTTATTTGTAAATCAAATATTTTCGTAGTTAGAGCATAGAGCACATGAAAAAACACCCTTTAGTCACCATTACATTCGTATTACCCAATTTATTAAACGAAAAAGGGAAAATACAGTAAAACATTTTGGACGTTACAATTATCATTATTATTTATTATATTATTTATGGCATCAAGCGTGTACAGTATGAGCCAATCAGTGGCAGTAATGACAGAGCATGCGCTGTTACCCAAAAACCGCGATAGAGTGAAGCAGCGGAAGTCGAAGCCCGAAGTGGCGAGGGTTCACTGTACTGTATTTTTCAGTAATAATCATTGGACTAAACATCGATCTGAAGGTGCTATTATTTTTCTCCCCATTACGAATCAGTTTTTTTTTTAACCTATCAGTCACCCATCCGAGGCGCCCTACAAATCAGTTTTATTTAATCAGTTCTTAAATGCACAGCATAGATATTTACTATGTTATTTTAGGTAATATAAAAAGTTGTAAAGGCAGGAAGTCAGCATTTCCTGGATGCTTTATATTAATTATAAAATTTAAATTTTGTGTATTTTGAATTACTTAAGACAGAGTGATGAAAGTATAAGATTTCAGGTTTAGGGGCTCTAAAATTTTTAACCAATTCAGAGCACAGTAGGTTGGAAATTGAAATGAGATGAACTTGGAGTAAATATGTTGCTGGGTAAAGATCTTGGAAAAACACGGAGTTGGAAATTTTGCTAAACAAATAGCTTAAGGATTGTGGTAGTTACATAATTTCATATCAACTTGATAAATAGAATTTAGGGATGGAGTCTAGCCTGTCAATCGGGTCACAAGGTAACACCCACCAGGAGGATTCTGGGAACTTCTTCTTTTACTCCTGGGAGGAGGAATACACTTTCTCTCTGCTTCACATTCCTGCTGACAAACCACATGAAGCTATGTTGATGGAAACCAGAGCCCTGGAGCTGGAGGAGCCACACGGAGAATCATGCCAACGCTGTGATGCTTCCACTGCCACTGGATCCACAGGACTCTCCACCCACTGGCCTGTGATCTTTTTGAATTCAGTATCATTGCATGTGCTGCATGTATCTAATGAATTTATGGACTAGTATTAGACGTATGGACTAATATCAGACTTATGGACTTGATCTGGAACAGGCTAGAAGTTTTCTTAATGTAAAATTACTCTTTGATTTAAAGCTCTTTCTTATACATACATGAGTGTCTCTGGATTTATTTCTCTAGTCAACCCGGCCTAACACAGGGGTCAGGCATGAAAGTCTATGTGAGACAACCATTCAATGACTTTGTCAAATATGGCTCCATTACACGGTGGCCAAGGAGCCCTGATGATGCTGATGCTGTGGATTAGGCATAAGCCTGACAACCACAGGGGCTGCCGTGCAAACCTACCAGCTGGTCCATGGGAGAAGTATTAGGCTGTCTTCCTATAAAGATTTAAAGTCTCACAAAACCTGTATGGGGTTGCTATGAGTCAGACTCTTCTGGATGCCAGTGAGCAGGTTTAGGAAGTGGTAATACAAAGGAGTAGAAGACAAAAGGTCACTTATCTCAAAACAACAGCGCGTTTAAACATGTAGTCAAAACCACTATGTTTGTAAAAAATGGTAGTGTCATGACACTAAGGGAAACAAATAACGGTGTTGTAGGTTTAGAGAACATTATGATAAATGGAGAAAAGATTGAAGTTGTCAAGGATTTCATTTTGCTTGGATCTACAATCAATGCTTATGGAAGCAGTAATAAAGAAATCGCACAACACATTGAATTGGACAAATCTTCTCCACAAGACCTCTTTGAAGTGTTAAAGAGTTAGGATACTTTGAGAAATCAGATATGAAATGACCCAAGATATGTTATTTTTAATTGCTCATATGCATGTGAAATTAGACAGTAAATAAAGAAAACTTTAAGATGAACTTGTGCATTTGAATTATAGTGTTAGCTAGGAATAGAAAAAGTACCATAACTTCCAAGAGAACAAATAAATGTGTCTTGGAGGCATTAAAGTATATGAGACAATAATACATTGACTTTGTCAGAATGCCTCTTGGAAGTAAGGATGGTGAGACTTTGCCTGACATGCTTTGGACATTATATCAGGAGAGACAGCTCCCTGGGAGAGAACACCCTGCTAAGTAAAGTGGAGGGTTACTGAAAAAGAGGAAGACGCTCAATGAGATGGATGGATATAGTGGCTGCAGAATGGACTCAAATTTGACAATCACTATAAATTGTAACTAACTCAGTGGCACCTAATAACAACAGCAACAGTAGGTTTAGCTGATTGCACAGTTGCCAAAATAATTTCTGGTGACTATTGGAGTCAGAGTCTGGATTAGATGTAGTTTTGCAGGAGTCTAAACATAAATGAGGAACATCACAGAATAAATGTTGTTCTAGGTCTTTGTCTACATATTGGAAATGCTTTAGCCTTTATTGAATGCTGAGATCTTCTAAGACATCTTAAATAAATCTTCTTTACTATTTATATCTTTTATTGATATAAAACAACAATTGTCTTGTCCATTTGGATGGCAGCTGTATTAATCTAGGTACTTTAGAGAAACAAATCCACAGCAACTCATGTAATATGAGAGTTTTATGAAAAGAAAGTGTGCATCACAAAAACATCCCAACCCAATGCTGCCCAAGCCCACAAGTCCAACATTAACCCATTAACCCAACACC
>NW_022103914.1:11438080-11440146 GCF_000313985.2 Echinops telfairi
TTGTTTCAACAATTCGTTGACTACAATGTTCATTTCTTCTCTTCCCTTATCCTGTTTTAAATATTTGTTAAGATTGTGTGGGATTTAAAAAATTGTATTATTCATTTTACTTTTGGAATTGTTTTGCTTGTATATTTGATATCATAATCAGAATTTATGCCATAACTTTCTCTCCCTGTGGATCTTAAATTTGCTTATCACAAATATTTGGAGTCATTTTCAAGGTTTTACTGTCTTTTAGAAGACTATAATGGTGGCATATGCAGAATGTGCAGGTGGCATATTTTCTGAGCCAATAAATTTTTGAAGATGTCTTTCTGGCCTTGATACAGAGGACTACTTGGCAGTGGGTGAAAGTCTTGGAGGACAATGATTTCCTTCAAAATCAACGCTAGTTTCTCCTAGCATCTAATACTTCTAAATGTCAGAGGACATCCTGCAGCTTTGTTTTTTTAAAATTATCAATGGAGCTTAAAATTTTTGCTTAAAGATATCTTGATGTGACTATATTTCTCCTTGTTTAAGCTTGATGATATAATTTTCTTTTGATCTGCTCTGGCACATCTCATGTAAAAAAATTAAATGTTTTCTCTTCTTTCTTCTGAGCCTTTTAATTTAGTATTTCACTAAAAAGTGTCCAAGATTTGCAGATTAGCTTCACAGTTTAAAATTTCCACAATTATAGTTTTCTCCTATTTTAATGATTTTTTTCTTTCCAATTTATTCTATAAGGTATTCTCAAATATGTACTTCATATTATTTATATGTCTACACATTATCATAATAAGCTTTAATTTTTACCATTGCAAGGATAATTTGTTTCTGCTATTGTGTTTTAGTTTCTCTTCGAGGCTTCCATATCTCATTCATTTCCTTTTTGTCTAGCATTCAGTTGACTTTTATCTCCAGTTCCTTTTTTATTTATGACTTCTGTTCCTGAGCCATGAAGTTCCTTATTTAGTCTACTGAAGTTATAAACAATTTTCTAATAAATTTCCCTTGATTACAAATTATTTTTTCAAAGGCATTTGTGCATCTGACTTTTCCTTTAATCTCCTTTGATTAGCACCTTTAAAAAGATCTTTATATGCTCTCGGACAATATGAAATCTGTGCAAACTTGGTATTTGTTAACAGATGTGTTAATTGATGGCATTTGTCATGTACTTTGCCTATTGATGACACTGTTAAATGCCATTTACATAGAGTGGATTAAAATCTGTACCTTGTAGTTCCCACAAGCCTTTGATTCAGGGTATATTTGCTCACTGGTTGTATTAGCTTCCTGTGTTCATCACAAAATGATAATTTAGTCCCCTTTAATTCTTTAATTTCTAATGGTCAGTGTTACCAGGGCTCTATATGCTTCTGCTTTGACCTTTAGTGTTTTTTTTCAATAACTAATATGTAATTCACAAATATTTATTTTCTCTTGTGTGCCAAGTATATTACTTGGTGCTAACATAAAGCAATGGTCAAAACAGACACAGAACACAACTTAAAACTATTATTCACTTACTGAATAATTGTGCATGCTTTCTTTGTGCCAATTACTACTCTAGGTTCTGTGGAGAGAAAGTAAAGAAAAGCAAGTTACTTATTCCTATTAAGTGTGTTTAATTCTGGAAGGTTAATTAATTGTTGAAAAAGCATATAAAGGTAAGTTGTATTGCTACAAATTAATAGACACATTTATTAAACAAAAAATAACAAATGTGAAGCTATTGTTTCTCAACATAGCATCCATTTAGGTTAATACACTTCTAAACCATTTCTCTATCCTTTCCTCAAAGGATTCTGCACTCTTTGATTTACCACTAATCAAAATGGCAATTGTGGCATCTCTGAGAGACTCAAATTGTGTTTCTTTTCTATGTTCTTCTGCTTGGTGAACAAAAAGAAGTCCAAATGGGGCAAAACTAGGGCTGCAGAGCTGATGAGGTAAGACATCCCACTGAAATTCTCAGAGGAAAGTCTTTGCTGTGTTCGAAGAATGAGCAGGTACCTTGTGGTGCTGGACAAATATTCCTACAGTTTTCTCAGTCTTTTTCTCACTAACAGGTTTTC
>NW_022103914.1:11440961-11455738 GCF_000313985.2 Echinops telfairi
GGTTTACTTTGAGTCAGAATCAGCTCGATGGCAGTAAGAAGCTCCCAGAGTTGGAATCAACTCGTAGTCATGGGCTTATTGAGAATAAGAGAAGTGTATTACTAAGAGGAAAAAGTGCAGCCTTCCAATAATCACAGAGATTTCTTTAAATATCTTCAGTTAGAATAAGCCTATGCATCTATGAACTAACTCTGGTAAAAATACTTTTTGACTGGTCTAAAATTTTAATTGATCTATTCTGGGGTGCAACTAGGTTTTCTCTGAGTATGGGATATTTTTGCAGAAATATAAAGTATCATTAAGAGCCAGCCTATTTAAAAAATGACCATTGTAGGTACCAAAAATCCCAAACCAATCCCACTGTCATTGAGCTGATTCTGATTCATATCAACCCTATAAAGGTGTTCTACTACTGTAATCTTTTAGGGAGTAGCTTCAGCTTTCTTTTATGAAATAGCAGGTAGATTTGAACCTCTGACCTTGTGGTGGTTAGCAGCCCAACAATTAATCCACTATGCAACCAGTGCTCTTTACATTAGTTACATGAAATAACAAATGTAAAGTTCATGAGGCAAGTGAGGGAAATTTGGATAACCAGAATATGTTCTGAGTAAGTATAAAAACATCTATTAATTATTACTTCCCAGATTGAAGAACTACTTCCTATCAATTTTCATTCTGTGTTGTGCAAATTATTTCTTTATGAAACTTTCAAGGAGTATTTGAACACAATCTATTAGGTCCTACTATCTAGATCACATTTTCAACCAGGGATGCTAAGCCCTTTGAAGCAGTAATTTCCTTTTCTTCACATTGTTTCTTATCTCATGTGCTTTGCCTCTTTATTTCCACCTCTCAACCATCTGCCTTTTCATCTCAGTTGTCTCAGATCGCTGTTTAATCCCATCGTCACATTTGTTTCATAGGTTCTATTCTTTACTAAATTATATTGAGAACAAATATCAGTAGCTCTGTTAAATTGATTTCTTTTTCCTAATATAAATCTACAAATACATGTTTTTGTCCTACCTCTCTTTAGAATGATATGCATTATGTTCTTCTAAATTGCATAATTATATTTATAGATTATCAGGTGTTCTAGCATAAACATTAATCATGTAGGAAAACAAAGAATGCCATTTGGAATTTAATTATTCCACCAGAGAATAAGTTTCTATTGGGTATTGGGTTTTGAATCTGACCCCATATCATAAATTAGAGTCAAAGAAGCAACTGAGGTTAACAGCATGCCTCCCTAGTGAACTTGACAAGAGAGTTTCTTAGTGGTTTTGGCAAATACTCAGGTATGTTTCTGTGTTTGTGTGTGTGAGCTCTCATGGCTTAGTGGGTTATGCATTGGCTTCATCAACATTTCGAACCACCAGCTGCTTCATGGGGTTTTCTATTTCTGTGTAAATTTGCTTTGGGGTATATATGCTATATCCTTTGCAAAAATATTATATTTCCATATGTTTGTCAGGTGGTTACAATAACCCTGGGCACTAGGGTTGTAGGGGACAAAATGAAAACAGGTAGAAGTCCGTATATACAATGAGCTGAACTGGCATAAACAAAGTATGTGGGACAAGTATGGGTCCTTGGACTATACCAAGCCTATCAGAACTATTGTCAAGTCCTCCCTATACAAATGTTCTGATTAGTACTCTACTATTATCTTAAATCACTGTGAATACTTTTATGCCCCAGGCACTTTAATATTAGAAAGGAAAAATCCTGTACACCGAAAATGAAATTCCAGTCACAGAGAAGTTAATATTACCACATATGTTCCTTTTCAAGTGTAACATTCAATATCAAATAATTTTGGTTTGTTAGAATTAACTTCCAAAAGATAATAACTTCTGAAGCAACCCGTAAATGAGGTTTGTTTTTGTGGGGGATTTTTTAAAAAAGCATTTTATTAGGGGCTCGTACAGCTCTTATCACAATTCATCCATCCATCCATTGTGTCAAGCACATTTGTATATATATTGCCATCATCATTTTCAAAACATTTTCTTTCTGCTTGAGACCTTAGTATCAGCTCACCCCCCCCCGCCCCCACCCCACCTCCCTCCTTGATAATTTATAATTTTTTTTCATGTCTTATACCAACGACTATCTCCCTTCATCCACTTTTCTATTGTCCATCCCCCTGGGAAGTGGTTATATGTAGATCATTGTGATTAGTTTCCCCTTTTCTCACTATTCTGAATTTTTTCTTGCTTTTTTTAAAAAAAATTATTTTATTGGGGGCTCTTACAGCTCTTATCACAATTCATACATATATATATTGTGTCAAACACATGCTTACGTATGTTGTCATCATCTTTTTGAAAACATTTTCTTTCCACTTGAGCCCCTGGCATCACCTCCTTATTTCCCCCTTTCTCCCCTCATGTCCCCTTGATAATTTATAAATTATTCATTTGTTTTCAAGAGTTCCACCAACCACTGTGTCCTTTCACCCGCTTTTCTACTGCCCATCCTCCTGGGAGGGGGGCCATATGTCAATCATTATGATCTGTTCCTCTTTACTAGCCCCCACCCCAACCTCTACCCTTACCTTCTTAGTATCACTGCTCCCGTTATTGGTCCTGAGGGGTTTATCTGTTATGGATTCCCTCTGTTGTGAGCTCTTATCTGTACTAGTATACATGTTTTGGTCTACCCAGATTTGGGGTCATGGTAGTGGGGGTGGGTGGGCAAGAAGAGAAGCATTAAAGAACTAGAGGAAGGTTGTGTGTTTCGTTGGTGCTATACAGCACCCTGGCTGGCTCTTCTCTTCCTTATGGCCCTTCTAACAAGGGGTATCCAATTGACTACTGATGGGCTTTGAGTATCCACTCTGCCCTTCCCCTCATTCCCATTGATATGATTTTTGTTTGTTTGTTTGTTTGTTTGTTTGTTTGTTTGTTTTGGGTCTTTGATGCCTTATACCTGATCCTTTCGACACGTCATGATTACACAGACTGATATGCTTCTTTCATGTTGGCTTTATTGCTTTTCATCTAGATGGCTTCTTGTTTATCTTCAAGCCTTTAAGACTTCAGACACTATATCTTTGATAGTAAGGCACCATCAGCTTTCTTCACCACATTTGCTTATGCACCCATTTTTTCTTCAGCAATCATGTCAGGCAAAGTGAATATCACAGAGTGCTGTGTTAGTAGAAAAAATTGTTCTTGCATTGAGGGAGTAATTGAGTGGAGGCCCAATGTCCATCCACTGCTGTAATACTTTATAAGTAAATATATGTGCATAGATATATTCCTCTGTCATTATATATAAATGTATTTACATATATACATGCTTGTATTTAGACCTTTATAAATGTCCTTTGCCTCCCCATTCTTTCCTCTAATTCCTTTTACTTTCCTCCTGCCCCACTATCATTTTCGGTCTTCATTTGGGTTTTGTAATTCCTCTCGGCTACAATGTCCTTGATCAAGCCCCCCCCCACCCCACCCAAGCTTTCTATGTCCTCCTCGTCATCATTTTAGATCACTTATTTTTCCCTTGTCCCTACATTTGTTGGGACCCCCTTCTTTCCCCCCAACTCCCCCTTTCCCATGGCCACTCCACCACCCCCACCCCCAAACCACCAGTTCCATTGTTCTCTCCTCTAATATGAGCAAAAACAAACCAAAGCCAAAAAAAATACAGAAAATAAATCAACAACAGCTAATACAACAAAACAAAAAAATTAAGAGAGAGAAAAAAGAAAGAAAAATAAAACCAACAGCAAAAACTGAAAAGCTCTCAAACAGCTCCAGATCTGTCCATTGACCATTATGGAAGTTATCCAGTCAAGTCTGCTGGGGTGCCACATTCTGGCCCCACAGTCCATGTTTGGCATTCCTCAGGGACTTCACTGCTTTGCTTCCCTTGCTACTCCGCTGTAAATCCTTAGCATTCACCCCTGTGGGGTGGAATCGGATTGGACACATCTCCCACACCGTGTCCCCAGTGCTCTCCTTCTTGGTGCTATGTGTCAGGGAGGGACATCGTTCATGTGTCATGATGGGCCCAGCCCTGTGATCCTCTGTGCATTGGCTGCTCTGAGCTGGAATATTGTCCACGGGGCTTGGTGGACCAGGATGTGTTCCACTCTCTACTTCCATCTTCCTTTGCTCCTGATCAGACAAACCCCACTTCCTGAGCTGCAGCTTCAGTGTTGTCCTCTAAAGTACACTCTTCTAGAGTGGGGGGTAGAGCGTGCCCACATAGTTGGGATTGGGAGCCTGCACCGCAGACCTCTCTGCTTCGTTCCCTGCTTCATGCCTGTAGGTTCCATTTACATCTTGGCATGCCAGGCTGAAGTCTGGTCCCTCTCGCCCTCTCCTGTGGATATATGAGCAACACCCTTCCCTTGGATGGGTTAGTGCCTTGTTCAGCCGCTAGCCCTGTCTCTCTCTCTTCCCCACCCCCACTCCTTATTAGTTGGCTGCCATACGTGTCCCTGGACCTCACCCTGGGAATGTATGTTTATAGTAGCTTTTCCCAGATGCTCATTTTTGCTTTTGTTTGTTTGTTTGTTTATCTCAGTGGACTCATGTTGTACTTGTCCCTCTTTTCATGCGGTGGTGTGTTTCATGCATTCATCACTGCTTTTTAGGGATGCATAGTACTACATTGTATGTATGTTACTCAGTTTTTTGATCTATTGATCTGCTGATGGAAATTTGGGTTGTTTCCAACTCCTTGCAATTGTGAATTGTCCCGCGATGAACATTGGAGCACAGATGTCTGGCCGTGGTTTGTTTCTTGCCTCTTCTGTGTATGTGCCAAGTAGGGGGATTGCTGGGTGGTTAAGTAGCTCAATTTCCATCTGTTTTAGATATCGCCAAATCGATTTCCAGAATGGCTGTACATACCTACAGATTCACCAGCTGTTGATGAGAGTTCCTATCTTTACACAGCCTCTCTAACACTTGCTGTTTTCTTATTTTTGGAACTGGGCTATCTTTGAGGGTATTAGGTGGTATCTCATAGTTGTTTCAATTTTCATTTCTCTTATGACTAGGGATCTGGAACATTTTCTCATATATTTATTGGCCATTTGGATTTCTGTCCTTGAGAAACTTCTGTTCAGGTCCTTGTCCACCTCCTCAATTGGGTTTGTTTTTTTTTTTCTTCTTGTAAGTTAGCAGAGTATTACAGATTATAGTAATAAGGCCTTTGTCTGGTGTGGCATTGCTAAAGATGTTTTCTAAGTCTGTGGTTTCTCTCATTACTCTCTTGGTGAATTATTTCAATGCACACAAGTGTTTTATCTTCAGTATATCCCACTTGTCAATTTGTGCCTCCTCTGTTTGTGTCCTTCCCTATTGCCAACAGTCTACGTGTTCCCTGAGTCAACAGGTTTCCCTGAGTTAACAGGTTTGTCCCAATTCCCTCATTGATGGATATGACAGTTTGGGGTTTTACCTCTAGGTCTGTGATCTACCTTGAGTTTATTCTTGTGCATGGAATGATTCTTGTGCATGGAATGAGGTAAGGGTCTTGCTTCATTTTTCTGCAGGTAGATATCCATTTTTTTCCCCAGCATCACTTATTGAAGAGAGTATCTGCTTCCTATTTGATATTTTTGGGCCCTTATCAATGATCAGTTGTCTGTATGCTAATGATTTCATTTCTGGGTTTTCAATCTTTTTCCATTGGTCTGAATTTCTATAATTATACCAATACTATACTGTTTACAGGTAAAGCAAGCCCTACAACTTTGTCCTTCTTCTTGAGGAGTTCTCTGCTAATTCTGGGTTTCTTCCCTCTCCATATAAAGTTGGTAATTAGGTTTTCCAATTCTTTGAAGAAAGATGAGGGTATTTGTATCAGAATATCGTTGAACTTATATATTGTCTTGGGCAGGACTGACATCTTTACTATATTGAGTCTTCTGATCCATGAGCATGGGATATCCTTCCATTTGTTGAGGTCACTATTGGTTTCTTGTAATAGTGTTCTGTAGTTTTCCTTGTACAGATCTTTTGTTTTTATTAGTCAGGTATATCCCTAGATATTTCAAGTTGTGCTTGGCTGTTGTGAAGGGTACTGCCTTTTTGATCCCCTCTTCTGTGGTCTTGTCAGCTCTCTTCACCATATTTGCTTATACACCCGTTTTGTCTCAGCGATTGTGTCAGGATGATGAGTATCACACAATGCCACATTGTTAGAACAAACTATTCTTGTACTGAGGCAAAATTTAAGTAGATGACCAAAGTCCATCTGCTTCTTTGTTACGTGTGTGTGTGTATATATATTATATATATAAATTCATATATGATTATGTGAATATTTATAAAATATATATATGCCCCCCTGTTAAGTTTACCCATCTTTCGCCTTTCAGTAACCCCTCTCAGATAAAATTCAACTGTTCAAACATGACAGGAAACACTGTACACTCCTTGCCATCAATTTTAGAACACTTGCTATTCTCTTGTACCAGTCATTATTGTCTCCCCTCCCCCTTCTCCTCATCTCCTCCCATCCCATGCCCCCCAGGAACTACTGGTCCAGTTGCTGTCTCCATAAGGTTGACTATCCTGAATATCTTGTTTAGATAAACACCTCAAAAAACCCACCCCAAAACATACCAGTAGTCACAAGTCTAACAGGAATCACAACATAGAGCAAATGAATACCTCTTTGTTAAAGAGAGAGGACATGTTAAAAACCATCAGTCCAGTCCCGCTTACCTACCAACATGTACACTCTTTTAGTCTTCAGCAATCATGTCCAAAAGGTGAGCATTCCTACTAGTCCATGTTGCTATTGCCATGGTCATGGATGGAGAGGTCTAGTGCCCCCACCACCACCACCAATTGCAACTTTAGTCTTTCAGTGTGGACCCCCTGTAAGTAATCCACAACCAGTTCAAGTGAGATGCCAAGTGCTGACCCCAGGCAAGAAGTTTATATTTGAGAGTCTTTGGGATTTAGTGGTTTCATGTGCACCACTGGTCTGTGGCACTCCCATCTTGGTTTGGCCCTAGGTGGGCATGCTATCCCCAATCTGTAGCTTCAGGGCTGCCCTTTGCAGTATTGTCATCTAGGGAGAGGACATCAGGTCTGGAGCTGAAACCAGTCCTGCTCTCATCTTTGGGAAGGAGCTACTCTGAGTGGGAACATCACCCTCATGAATTAGCACACCAGGATGAGATCTACTCTCTCCCTTCTCTGTGGAAATAAAAATAAGACACACACCCCCCTAGGTGGGTTAGTGTTCTGACCCCTCCCTCATTGAAGTCCAGGCTGAGGAATTTAAAATTTTAATTGTCGTCCACAGCATCCACTTCTTAAAAGATGGGGAGGGGGAGGGGGAGAAAATGTTCTGAAAACTATGTAAACATTTGTGGTCAATCTCAGTTAATAATGTGAGCATAATCAATGAAAAATGGATAAAAAAATGTTTAATTTTAAAGAAGAGTTTATCATCATAGAGTTCTAGTCCATCTAAGATATCTTTTATGTTAATAACAGAGAAGCTCTGATGGCACACTTGTTAATAGTTCATTTACTAATAGAAAGTTCAATAGTTCAAACCCACTAGCTGTTCAGAAAGCAGCTATTCAATAGGAGAATGAAGGAAATCTGTTCCCACAAAGATTACGGCACAGACAGAGTAGTGTTGTTCTGTCCTCTAGGTTTGCTCTGAGCTGCAATTGACTAGATGAGCAGCAGGCTTGGTTTTAAGTTGTATGGCAAATGAAAACTCTATACAATTGCCATGGAAACATTAAATCGCTATTTATATTTATCTATGTTTCCACAAAGGTGGTATTGGGCTTAGGTGGTATATAAGGTAAGGTATATGAATTGGACTGCTTACTTCAAAGTCAGTGGTTCAACCCACCAGCCCTCCTAGGAATAAAGATGAAGCAGTATGCGCCTACATATATTTAGAGCTTAGGAAACCCTAGAGAGTCATTCTACTTTGTCTTATGGGGTTGTTATAAATCAGAATTGCAACAGTGGCAATAGATATCTTATTACTAACAAAATATTTTGAAGTAGACTCAAATTGTATTACATTATTTTTAAGTGTTTAAGAATATGAAATTTATTGAACTGGGTGATTATAAGAATCATCTTATGCTCAAATAAAAGATTGTTTACATTCTGTTCTTTTTCCCTTCCTTGGAAAATTTATAATAACAGTTGGTTTTAAAAATAATTTAATTAATAAATGTCTAAACTGAAAAGCTGAGTTAGTTCCATTTGGATGACCAAGAAATAATGAATTATCTTGATCCATTTTTAAAATTTCAGACAAATAAGGAAGTATCATTTAATGCAGTATCATATATTTTTTAATTAGCACAGACTATATTAAGTAAACAATATTGATATCCTTAGTCACAACCTTAGGTGTGAGGTAGGGTAAGAGAAGGGTGAGGAGCTTTTTATCAAAGGAAAGAATCTCTCTTTTTCACAGCTATCAACTTAAGTGATCATTTGAATTCTATTTAGCAATTCCCTTTTGAAACACCCTCACTCCAATCACTGCGGTAATATTTCTCACCAAACTGATTTTCCTTGATGAGATTCTTGTGCAGTGTGAAGGCATCTTGCTGCTACACCACCTGGGGCAGCTAATTCTTTGTCATACTTCAAAGCAGCAGCAAGAAAGACTTGCTTGAATGACTGCCCAGGAAACCAAATGAGAACTGTGCTTGTTTTCCACTAAGCCACATTCTTGTTTGCCCTTTAGATTTGAAGAGGACTGGGGTGGGAGAATAGAAGCATTAATTTCTAATAATTTCTACAGCTGGTCAGAATATTTTTTTATTTGGGGCACCAACTATAAGTTATAAAAAGTACCATTGATGTTAGACCTCATACATCCATTACACTAACATATTACTGTGTTAGTGCTCAGTTTCCTGTAACTTAAGAAGCATGATTGATATGGACAGCGTTTCGGCCACTGCTTATCTGGCACAAAAGTCTACAGGATAGCAATACTTATTTCTTCCTAATGTTGTGGTTTCACCTTTTTTGTTGTTGTTGTTACAATTGCATTCATTGAGTTTTCTTCGAATATATACCTTTTAAAACCAAGACAGTTAACCTGCTTTAATAGAATACAAATAGCATATAATTTTTGCCATAAATTTCCATTGGTTGATACAATAGCTTCAAGAAAAGGCTCAAAGATATCAAGAATTTGGGAGATAGTGCAGAAACAGGCAATGTGATCACAAGTAACAACAAAATAATTTGCCAGGGTGCATACAATTAACAGAATGCCTACAATGTTGTTGTTGTAGTTGTTGTTGCTTCTAAACAAGCCAACAAGATGCACACATAACATTAGACATTACTACTACTGATGCATATCACTTTTCTTCCAAACAAACATGAAGTAGCCATTATTATTATTTGAGAATGCATGCTCTAATTTCTGAATGTGCACGTTAGTATCTGTGTACCCCAAACACCTGCTCTGCTTATGTTTAGTCTTGAGTGATTTAATGTTCTTAGGAAGAGGAAGACATACAGCTTTGATATTTTCACAAAGGAAATTACCAAATTATACAATACAACCAGTTAGCAAAATAAGACTGCAACAACCTATTAAAAGCAATGTGACAAAAAAGCAAAGCAAATCTCTGTATACATCATCAATGCACAGGGTACACCAATGTGAACTTTTCATTAACTAAAGGAAAATTTTACTCCTCTTCCATAAGGACTTCAAGTACAATCTCCTTATAGTTATAAAAGTCTGATAAGCAATGAAAGCTCCAGTTTTCCTGGGTAGACCTCATCTTCTCTATTATGAGGCTTAAAATACTGCCTTTAGAAAGGGAGTGACACTGTGATAGTTAGGTTTATTGTGCCAACTTGGTAAAAAGGAACATATGGAATTATCAGGTCACAGTTTGATTGGAAAGCAAAGAGATAAATGGCTGTACAAGACCCGCCCCCTTCTCTCTTGCTCTCTGGTAATTGGAGTATGCTGGAGTGTGCTTGCTGCTGCTGTAGCGAGTTCTCTGCCTCAACTTGTGTGCTACACTACCTGCAGCCAGGCCAACCCATGGATCTTTTTGCTAGAGCTTGAGGCTCCTTTGAGACCTGTTTCACCATGCTGTTGGTGTGTACATCGCTTGAGCTTGAGGCTGGTGGATGCTGTAGTTTTGCATTGCCTGAGTTTGATATCCCATTCAGGCCTGCTTGGCTAAGCTCCCAACTATTGGTGACCCCCAGCTGCTTGCTTCTTGTGGGTAGACTCTGCTTGCCTTGCACCAGGGAGGACTCTGCTATCTGCTTCCTTGACGTTGGACCTGGCAGCCCACATGCATTGAAGGACTTCCAGAATATTAACTGTTCCATGGACATGAGTTGAAAACTGAACCCTCTGTACAGATGTGTGGACTAATTAGCTGTTATATTCATTCTTGTTGTATAAACCTATCCTGATATATATATTCACAAGTGTTCTGGTTTTATTTCTCTAGAGAACCCTGCCTAGCACAAATACTCAACAGGATCATAGAATATTTAGCTGAGTGGTTCTTGTGGCCTGCCTTGATGAGAGTCTGTTAGTCTTCTTTCAAAAACACAAAGTCTGTAAGAAGCAATCCAATTCTCTCAGATCAGAATTAGCAGAGATTTGATGGGATTAATTAATGAATGAGAATCACTGACCTGTAGAGTTTGCTTATTCTCCTAAGTTACATGGGATAGTACTAGATTTCACCATCTGATACTATTTCATTTACACTGTACTAGTTTATCTAAGAAAGAGCCTTAGTTGGAACTAGAGACCTAATGTACTGGAATTCTTCTGGCCTTAGATTTGCTTTCGAAGAATCTGCTATGCTATATTGAAATAAGTAAAGAGCTAAGGTTCAGCCAAAAACCACAGCTTCATTTATTTCGAGTCAATAGCTTTGTTATTTGATGTTTTCAATTTCCCATCCATATCACTGGGATAATAATTCTTCATTTAACAGTCCCAAAGGATTATAGCAAGGATAAAATAAACTGATTAAATTAAATAACTTTGTACACTTCTGAAGCACTATCAAAATATAATCAATTGTTGTATTGTATGAGATAGTTCAAACTATTAATGGTTATTTTATTAACAGATTCCCCCAATATCTAACTATTAAAAAAATAGTTATATATCTGGATATTGAATTATTTTTTAAAAATCTTTTTAAAAGTACCTCTTATAACAAAATTTGACTCATGACATTCCTTTATAATTTCTCACCGCTAAAAATTGCTATAACCTGATCACACTCTGCTTATCTGCACTCATAATCTGTCTTTTAGAAGTGCAGGCAGAATATTCCTTGGGAGTACAGGAATGAGAGTTGAGTTAACACACTTTGGACATGGAGCAATTATGAGGAGGAGGCAAGACTGATTAGTGTTTCCTTTTGTTGTACATACAGTTGGTAGAAGTCATAACCACTCAAGGGCACCTAGCAACCTAACCACAACATCTAAATGGGTTCTCTTTTCACCCTGCTGCTTTACAGTGACTATTCACATGGCTCATGTGTCAGGTAGTTTGCTACATAAAGCTAATTGGGGTGAGGGGGGCAGGCAAACAAACAAATTTCTTTTCAGACTGAGGCCAAGAAAATGTCTAATGATTCACTACAGCCATCATGAAGCAACTCAGCCAGAGGTCCAGTCAATTGGAAGTAGCACTACATAGGAAGACCTGCAACTTATCTCTCTAATCAGGATGAACTTCACACAGAGTCAGGTGTCACACTTAGCTTACTAGTTTTCATGTAAAGATTCTGGTTTTTCTTGATATGCCAATAATCATCATTGGTGGAATAATAAATGTCATATTTTTTATGCATGTCTAAATTTTAATTTTTATTTATTTATTTTTAATGATTTTATTGGAGGCTCATAAAATTCTCATCACAATCCATACATACAACCATTGTGTCAAGCACATATGCACCTTTGTTGCCCTCATCATTCTCAAATACATTTGCCTCCCACTCTAGCCCCTAATATCAGTTGCTCATTTCCCCCCTCCCTCCCCACTCCCCCCTCCCTCATGAACCCTCCATAGTGCATAAATTATTATAGTTTTGTCATTAGTTATCCTGTCCAATGTTTCCCTCCGCCCTCTTCTCTGCTGTCCATCCCCCAGGGAGGAGGCAATACTTAGATTCTTGTAATGGGTTTAATAATATTTTTCTTTTTTTTTTTAAAGCAGGTAAAAATCCGTTTAACAGGGGAGACATTTTAGTGGTCTTGCAGGCAGCCCACATTAAACCAAATACAAGCTTTTTACAACATACAAAATAGATCAATAACTATGAAGATCACAGTCCCATTCTTCAATAGTAAATATACATGATCATAAATCTGTTCTTGACCTTGAGACCAACGGCGTGCAAGGCAAAAACATTTAAATAGGTTCTGTGTCACCACCATGCTCTTAAGGAGAAAACCCCTCTGACTGGATCTGGGCCCAGCCTTTTTCATGAGTTGAGACAGCACACATACCATCAATATCCACAAGACACAGTCCGAAAGCTGAGGCGTCCCAGGGGCAGCAGGTCTGAGACCAGGACACGATCAGCTCCAAGGAAACACTGGGGCTTGGCTTTGCCTTGTGACACTTATTTGATGCTCTGTTTGCATCAAAACAGAGGGGGGTGGGGAACATGTTGACAACATTGTACAAAAGAAATCCATTCCCATTTCAAAAATCAATGGGAAGATTCACAATCACAGTTCAGTAACCTGTTGGCATCTACCCTGGATTCTGGGAGCCCTTCTGAGAGACCACTGCTAACAGATTTGAAAATGAGAATGATAAATAAGAGCGATTAGAACAAGTCTAGTGGCTGAGCTAATCAGGGTTTGTCTCCAGGGTCAATGTGGCCCCAGGGAGGATAAAGGAGAGCAGGCTCTGTACAGATCACTCGCTCAGCCCAAACCCTCCCTCGCCTAGCAGTGGGCACGCTTAGATTGCACCTGGCACCACACACAGCTCCCCACTTAGCCTAGGATTCAAGAGATTGGGGAAGTCCTTAAGGTATTTAAATCTGAAGTGGCTGGTGAAAATTTTTATCTAACTACCCCCTCATCCACTTCAAGGACTAGCCCTGCTCTTACACCAGGCTTTGAGAAGCCTCTGCTCCTGGCCACATCTGTAGCCATCTGGTACATGGGATCCAGGAAAGGGGGAAGCCCCTTTCTCCTCATCCATGCTGTTCCAAGCGAGGCTGGAAACCTGCTCTGTGTTCTGTAACGAGAGCCTGGAAGATGGAGACACACATAGTGCAGACTGCCAAGACTGAGGCATATCTCCCCAAAGTCTTTGCACTCCCTGGCATGGAGGGATCCCCAGGCACCCTCATAAGCTGCTACTCACTGTCTTTCTCTTGTCTACTCTGTGGTGTGTGGACCCCTGTGGTCCCTTTAGGAAAGTCAGAGTACTGGGAGAAAGAACAGAAGGAGTCTGTTCCACCAGATGAGCTGTGAACTTCAGAACAGTCACAATCAGTCTTTTCCAACCCCACAGAGTCAGTCCCTTCCCTGAGGTACTTCTTTGTCACACTGGAGCACCCACCAAGGGTTAAAGTTTTCTGGACCGGAAGGAAAGGGCCACTCTCTTTCCTTCCTAAGGTCAAGGTCAAGCCCTATCTTATCTCCTACTGGGGAAGCTTTTAGGACTTGTGACTGGGGAATGAAATGATGTCTCTCATAGCACCCACCAAAAAAGAAAAGAGTAACTTTTCTCTTGAGGGCGTGGGGGCTAGGAGAAAGAAAAAGGTCCTTCAGCCTCAGCACCCTGAGGACACAGCGCACAGTGTCCCAGCACATTCAAATGCTTCCTGGTCCCTTTGCTGTCAAGGAACTGACTAGCTCCAGGAGTTCCAGTCTATTCCACTCTTCCTTTTTATTAGATGATTACTTCTTAGGGTTGATATCCAACTTACCCCTGGGACAGGGGGAGGAAACAAAACCAAAATATACCCCTGAAAATGAAACAGACGCAGTTCCGTGCTGTATCTCCAAACTTGACCTTTAAAACAGATCACACCCCAACTCCTTTCCCACCCCACCCCCAAAAGTCCTGACCATGCCAGCGTCCCGAGGATGGAACAAGCTGGCCCTGGCATGCTTCCCCCAGAGGGGAGGAGGAGGTAGGAGTCCCACTCTCCACCTGCCCCAACAATGAGTTAACTCATCATCACAAGGCACCTTTCCCCAAGAAAGGTGGAGACATGGAAGCTTGGTCCTGATCTGGTCAGCAGGGCCGCTAGAGGAGGGATGAATGCAGGGTGTGAGGCCCTCCTGCCAAGATCGAGTCCGATCACCAAGTCCAGAGAGGAGATGCATAGATGGAGGTGAGCTGGGGATGCTTGGAGTCTAGGGGCTGGGTGCACTGGCTAAACCCCTCAGGAACTCTCACGCAGGTTTCAGGGAATATGGAAGAGCCCGTGTGAGCTGAGGAGAAGGTCTAGCCTTTTCCTGAAGATCAGGAGCCAGTGAGGCTTCACTGACAACGGTGGCAGAGGTGGTGCTCCACGCACAGCGCGGTGGGTTTTGCTGGGCTAGGTTCTCTGAACATGTTTGTATTCCTCTGGAGCAGGAAAACCTTCTACTGGATGGAAAGAGTACTTTGACTCAAAGCCATCCAAGAAGCATCGGACAGTGCTGATAGAATCTCTGTGGCCTTTCCTCAGGGGTGGTGGAGGAGGTGGAGGTGGCCCAGCTGGCATCCTTGAAGGCCTTCGATTCAGGGGCCCTGAGCCATGCATTCCATAGGGGGGG
>NW_022103914.1:11456990-11459007 GCF_000313985.2 Echinops telfairi
CATAGTGGGTGTTCGGTAAGATGGAGGAGGACTTTGTGGATTGGTGTCGGACATATGGGTTAATGGGCTAATGTTGAGCTTGTGGGCTTGGGCAGCACTGGGTTGGGATGTTTTCTTGATGTGCACTTCTTAACCTTTAGATAAAACTCTCTCTTATACATGAGTTTCTGTGGATTTGTTTCTCTAAAGTACCCAGACTAACACAGTTTCTTTATGTGGTATTTGCCCTGGATTCTCTGATTAAAATTGGGAGGTAGAGGAGGACCAGGTGGGGGTGGGGGAGATGGTATTGTCATCCTTTCCCCACTCCCACTTGGCACTGCTCTTTCTCCATTTTAATTTGCAGCTTTAGGTCACTCATATACCTGGCCACAGCTGCTCCGAGAGCCAATCCGCTGCCTCCTCCTCTCAGGCTTCCTCCTGTTCTGCTGGCCTCCCACAAGCTGTTTCCAGCTGCCACCCCTTTAGCCAACCCAGAAATGGACCTGCTCCCACCGTCCCCAGTCTTTAATAGTATTTTCCCATGGGATATTTCTAAACATTTCTTTCTCTACTGATATAAAAACTACAGTATTCTGAGATTGGCGTTCTTCCTAAAATAGAAACAAAGAGGAAGGTGAAAGCAGGATTCTTATGAATACATAAAGTGAAAGCCTGCGCCTGTCCTGTCATACCACCTGATTGTTAGGTGGCATTAAAAGGTCTTTCGCAATTTCAGATCTTAGTAACTTCATTTTTAAAATGGAAAGGTTCAAATTTAGAATTGTTAAATTTTTACTTGCTATTTTTTATGATTCTTCTATATTGAAGGAAAAGTATGCAAGACACTTAAAATTATGCTATATAAATTATATATGAAAGAACTTACAAAAATTCTCCCTTCTTTTATACAACTATCCTTGTAGTTACAGTCATTTTTTGGCTTGTTTTATTTTTTACTGTCAGTACTTAGGCATGAAGATTAATAGTTGAATTATTTTTTGTTTGCAAGAACTTATAGCCTCTTAATTGTTTTTAATGAGGCCATTTAGAAGAGCTTCATGTTTTCCACACTGCAGCAATGTTTAGGATTCAACCCTGTATTTCACACAAGGTTCTTAATCAGCTGGCAAAAGAAATTATTTTTAAAATACCATTTTTTAAATATTAAAAAAAAGAATTTTTGTCAGGTAATTATTTTCACCATATTACTGTGGCTCAACTGTGGAAAACTGAGAGCGCAGTCGAAAGGCTTTTGCCCTTCCCAAAGGAATAGTTTCACACCAGAAATGAAATAAGCCCTTATATCTATAGGCTGTTGTCTAATTTTAAATGGCAATCATATAATGTAGAAAGAAACAACATGTTGCCATTGTGAGCCTGTGAAACAAACAAGGAACATAGAGTAGATAGGCAATGAGAATATTTGTAAGCACAAGTAGTCTCATTAATGAATCAAAGCAGCAAATAATGCCAAAAATAATGCAAAGGGAAAATATCAACATTTCTAAGAAAGTCCTAAGTCTGATTGTCCTGGGAACAGGATAGAAGTAAAGGTTAGGAGGCCTAATTTCAGATCTTGTTTCAGAAATATGGTGTTAATAGGAAATCGCCTACTTTTTTTAAACCTTTGTGCAAACATTGATTCCCCACAGCTTAACCCACAGACACTTTACCTCCATTTACTCTCATCAAGTATTTCCCTCCTCAGTAAATCACAGAACCATTTCCAATTGCTAGTGACTGGAAGTCCTAGTGATGAGGTAGGTCCCTCTTGTTTCTGTATCCTCCACCCTGCCTGAACGTGACACTTGTTAGTGTCATGTGTGTATGTGTTTTCTTTTTTACCTTCTTAAACTCCTTCCGATATCAGGTCTGTTTATTTCCCCCACTCCACCCCAAAGAGTTTATTCTTAAACATATTTGTATTTATTTGTGTCTATATAGTTTCACTCTCCATTCAAAAAGTATAATCTGGTTGAGGGCTGAAACTCTCAATCATGTTCATGACCTTATACCAGTGCCACAAAATACTCCC
>NW_022103914.1:11459585-11460498 GCF_000313985.2 Echinops telfairi
ATAGGTCCCTGTGGCTTCTTTTTGGGGATGTCTTGCAGGAAGTGAGCCTTGCCAGTTGAAGCAGGGAACTGGCTAAAGCAGCTGCACCCTGGTCCTACCATCAGAAAGCAAGAGATCTGAGAAAGGTGAGGCTCACCAAGCCATTTATCTCTCTGCCCTTCAATTAAGCCCACATGTGTTTATCTGCCAGGTTGGCACAATAAAGTAATTACCTCATGCAGTTTATGTTGCAGTTTAAAATTTAGAAACGCCAAAGGAAAGCCAGCTCAAAAGAAGATAAACGAAGATGAGAAACATTTTGGAGCAATGGTTACTCAGATGTAGGAAATAAGAATAAAAATCATGCCAAGAAGGTGTTTTGTGACCTAGGGAGGTATGATTTGGGCTGCTAATCACAAGGTTGACAGTTCAAACATTCTGCTCTGCAGAACAAAGGTGAGGCTATCTACTCCCCCAGACATTTACAACCCCTGAACCTCTGTGCATGAGTTGGATTGACTCAATGGCATCGGGTTTGTTTTTGGTTTAATCACAATGACCGTTGTTGGCAAAAGGGCTTAAAATCATCTTCCATGTGTTGCTTAAAGAAAGCTGATAATATTCTGTTGAGCTTATATTGATATACTATGACAGAATGCTAAAATTAGGAATCTGCTGATAGCTAGTGGCTTTTCACATGGTGGGAATTTAATCTGTAATAGTACAAGAAACAAAAAGGGAAGGGGTAGGTTGATGATTTGAGTGGAATAGTGTTGAAAAGAACACATACCTCTTTTCAAGTTCCACTGAAAAGTATAGAAAATATGCAGTGTCTTAGCCTTGGCTTTAGAACAGTGGTTCTCAACCTTACTAATGCCGTGACCCTTTAATACAGTTCTTCATGTTGTGGTGACCCCCAAACCATAAAATTATT
>NW_022103914.1:11460847-11462189 GCF_000313985.2 Echinops telfairi
GGCTATGTCCCTGACAAGATTCCAGAGAACGCTTCCTGGAGGAAATGATAAGGTCTAACAGGAGTTATTAAACTACCTTTTTAAAGAAGTCTTTAGAAGAATGCAATTCACAGGCTGTGGACAGAAACATAGGGAGATCTTCAAAGGCTAATTAAGAGGGCTTTCCTGAGAGAACAAAAATAAAAGTTTGCTGAGATATGGAAAGAAATATGGGTCACATATTATCCTGCAGGCTTAAGAATCCATTTTGAACTTGGGAGCTTTCATGTTTCCACTGTCAAAATGTTCTTTGCTTGTATGGAAACATCTTTGTCATCAGTCTACATCTTTATAACCCATTGTAGGTCCCTAAACAATTATAATACTGAATGTTTACATGTTGCTCATGTAAGAGTGAACCACTATTGAGAGTTTACTATAAATGCTTTTTCTTCTGAGGATAATGCACATTTTAATATTTTCAGTCCTAAAATCACTTAATTTTTTTCCATATTCAGTATATTTAAGCTCTAAATGGGCAAATTGTTTGCCCCAGTTTCTTTCTTTTATTTTTTTGCCCCAGTTTCTACATGTCTGCAGAGCATATCTCTTAACTCTTAACCACTCTGCCAGTGTCTAACTTAGAAAGACTAATACATAGATACACAGTTATATAATTATCTTCCCATGGATATTTGTAGCCTCAGAAACCCTATATAGGGTCTCTGATCAGAATCAATTCACTGGCAGTAATTTTAACTTAAAAGCTTAGGTCTTTCTCCCAAACATTAAATTATAAGATCTAAAAATCTTATTTTCCTATTAAGGTCAGGTAGGTCAATGTGTCATAGGACTTTAGTAAGGATAAACTAAAAATATGATTGTAAAATTCTTGGGAATTGCTAAACAATGTGCTACCCCATGCCGAAGTGTATTCCAGAAATTAATAAATCAAAGAGACATCCTGTGTTTGTTTGTAGCGGAGATAGGAAGGGAGACAGAACAGTGATTCATTATGAATTGCTTCCCAGAGTAGGACATAAATCAAACCACAGTGCCAAAGCCAGATTTTAAATATTCATGAGGATGTGGGTGGCTACTGAGAATAGGTTGCACTCGAGAGAAAGGCATCCCTCGCCTCCTTGTCACAAGATGCACAATGCAGTCTTACAGACCACAATAACCAACAAGAGGGAAATCCTGGGTCCTCTTTGGTAGTTCCTGCTCAGAAAATAACAGCAGCAACTGGGAAAATGTGTCTATTGTGATCTGTAAATTAATTTCCTGTGAACACAACTGGGGAGAAGATGGAATTAGTGTATAACAGTAGGCTCCTAAAATTCACAATTCTCATCACATTTGC
>NW_022103914.1:11464116-11465079 GCF_000313985.2 Echinops telfairi
GAGACAGTTTCTCAAGTATTGATAGGGTTTTTTTTGGTGACTTTGTTACCTTTCCAAAACAAACTCATCTCTAAGAGAATTTTAGGAAGGCCCTGGGCATTCCAACAATCTGGTGAGGAAAGCCCTACCGTCCCTGGCATCCAGCAAGGTAGGCCTTGATGACCCCTGGAACTGGACAAAGAAATCCCCAGCTATGCCAGCCCCTAGACGTCTCCACCCCCAAGTAAGGAAGGCATCAGCTGTCCCCGGGACCTGTCAAGAAAGATCCTACCTATCCCTGCATCCACTATAAGGAATACCTGGAAAGGAAGGTCATGCTGTCCTTGTCCCTCTCACCCCCTAGCAAGAAAGGTCCCAGAAATTTTAATACCCTGGCAAGGCAGGCTCTGGGAATCCTTACCCACTTATGAGGTAAGCTTCAGTAGTCATTTTCCCATGGCAAAGAAAGTTGACTATCCTTAATCCCTGACAAGGAAAACTCCAGGTACCCCCGTGACCACACAAGGAAGGCCCTGGCCATCCTCGCCCCCATCACAGAAGGTCCCCATTGTTCCTGAAACCCAACAAGGAATGTCTCAGCTATACCCAGAAAGAGAGGCCCCAATTCCTCCTGTAACATGGCAAGGAAGGAAACCTCTATCTACCAGACAAGAAAGACCATGACTATCCCTACACCCCCAACAACTAAGGCCCTGGACATAATAACAACCTGGCAAGCAAGGCCTGGGCATACCTGCACTCTGTCAAAGAAGGCCTCAGCTGCCCCAAAGACACAACAAGAAAGCTCATGGATGTATCTGCCACAACTCCCAGCAAGGAAGGCCCCAGATGTCCTCAAGACCCAGAAGAGGAGACCCAGGATGTCCCAGTGACACAGCAAATGGTCCTAAACTGCCCCCACGACCAGTTCAAGAAGGTCCTGGCCATCCCATCATCAGAGCAAGTGTCAACAAACCCCCAAAT
>NW_022103914.1:11467998-11469298 GCF_000313985.2 Echinops telfairi
CGGGGTCAGATCAGGCGCAATTCCCACACTGTGTCCCTGGTGTTGTCCCTCGCAGGGCCATGGGCCTAAACTGGCATTCCATGATGCTCACCTTCCTACACGATCACTGAAGACAAACGGAGTAGAAGACTTCAAACACCACTCTCAAGGAAAGAAAGATCATCAGAAAAGAAACCTAATAAAGACACAGAACTAAACAACACAATCAAACAACTAGACCTCTTAGAGAGAGGTCCCCCCCACAACAACATCAATATGTACATTATTCTCCAACACACACAGAACATTCTCCAGAACAGACCACATGTAACAGGATATAAGATTAACAAGCAGAAATCAATCAGATTCCTGTAACGAAGAAACACACTAATGTGAGAACAAGCAGAAGATAATTATCCCAAGGTGGTGGATTGGGAAGTTATGGAGTTACATCATTTCCTGCCAACTTGTGAAGGGGTGGAGTCTAGCCTGGCAATCAGGTCATAGTCAATAATGCCTCTGTGTGGGCATGGCCTTCTCCTGAGGATTCTGGGGACTCCTTTCTTCCTCCCTGGAGGTGCGATACACACTCTCTCTGCTTTGTCTCCCTGTGAGACATTTGTGTTGACAAGTCACAAGGAGTTATGCTCACAGTGCCAGAGCCCTAGAGCTGGAGGAGCCACATGGAGACCCACGGCAACACTGAGGTGCTTCTACCACCACTGGATCCACAAGACTAGAGCCAATTAAAAATGGGTAAAAGAGAAAAATGGTAACATGCTAAAAGTTTACCAAAATATTTGTGCAGTAATACACTTCTCAATGCACTCTGTCAGAGGGTCAGACTCTTCACATCCATTGTCTGAGGGAATTCACTGGAGGCTGAATCTGTGTGGGTTCTTTGCCCATAGATTTTGGGCTATAGTTGTCATCTAAATCCTTTTGCAAACCAGGCATTCAGAATTTAAACTTTAATACAATTCCCTCCTCTGATATTGGATTGCATTTTTTTTTAGTACTTGGATCACATAGCTTACTGTGTTCCTTCCTTGTGGACTTAGCTCTTACATCACTTAGATAGCTTCTTGTTTTAAGCAAGCCTTTAATATCCCAGATGGTATTCTTTCTGATCGCTGAGCACCTTTTAACTTCTTCACCACATTTTTCTATAGTAGTCACATCTTCAGTAATCACTTTCTGAGAGCAAGTATTGAGCATATTTGTACATTCGTTGCCCTCATCATTCCCAAGACATTTGCTTTCTACTTGAGCCCTTCATATCAGCTTCTCATTTTTCCTCCTCTGTCCCCTCCCCCCTCCC
>NW_022103914.1:11470953-11472512 GCF_000313985.2 Echinops telfairi
TCTACTTTGAGATGACAGCTCTTTCTCAGTGATCTTTTGAGTGCCCTCTGACCTGAGTGCTCATTTTCTGGCATTATTTCTGACAAAGTTCTGATTCTAGTCATTAGACCTTGAGTATCTAATAATGCTATGCATAAGGTTTCCAGTGGCTAATTCCTCCAAAGTAGATAACTGATTCCTTCTTCACAGTTCCATTCTAGTCTGGAAGTTCTGCTGAAACCTTTGGATGACCCTGCTGCATTTGAAATACAACGGACACAGTTTCCAGCATCACAACAACACACAATCCCAAACAAACTGTAACTCATCTTACTTCGTCTGTAGATTATTTTAAATCATTTCTGGTGTAATATGTTGTTGTTGCTAGGTACTGCCAGTCAGTCCCAACTCTTAAAGACCCAATGTACAGCAGAACTAAAGACTACCCAAGCCAGTGCTACCCTTAAGATCTTCCTTCTTCTTGTGCCCACGGTCGCAGCCACTGTGTCTCGCTATCTCCTTGACAGTCGTCCTCTTGTTTTTTCCCTTCTCTAAAGGCAAGTCTTTCCAATAACCTGGGATTCATCTCTCATTCTCATTTTTAAGGAGCATTCTGCCTGTACTTTTAACAAGATAGGTACATATAAATGAATAAATAAATGGGTAAATAAGCAAAAAAAATAAACTTCGTATAATCGAGGTAACCACTATCTTTATTAACTTTTGCTGTTTGGAAATGCAGCAAAGTGAATGCTTATAACATGTATATGTGACCACTAGGGCTTTTTTTCAGAGACAAGAAGTAAAAAAGTGTTCCTAGCATGTACAGTTGGGGAGGGGTTGGGTAAAGGAGAGCTGATATCAAGGAGTTCAAGAAGGAAGAAAGTGTTTTGAAATTAATTGTAGTAGCAATTGTCAAGTAGCAATCCTGCTTGATGTGATTGAACTATGGAATGGTATGATATCTGTAAGAGCTCTTAATAAAGTGGTTTTTGGAAAAGACAAAATTAAACAGTAACTATTTTTCCAATCTACTTTCGAATAATTTTAAACAAATAAATTAACATCCCCACTTTACCACATACATTGGTTGAAACAAAATGAGCATGTTTTATATGTAAATAAAATAGATAACTCTGGTTTATGTGGATAAGCAAGAATATTTTTCAAGTCTTCTCCGGGGTAACAGTTGATCCACTTTCGGCATTCTATATAACAAGCATACTTTAGATCCCATGTGTTAGAGAAAGGCTAAAACATGAGAAGCGCTTTATATTTATATATACTGACCACTTCCTTCAAATCATTGACCCATCTCTTGATGTTCATGTGGTTCCACCTCATTGTCAGCAAAAGAAGGAAGAAAAAAAGAAACTTTAAAATATTTTTACTCGAAATATATGCACACACATTAGAACAATGTAGACCTCTGGCATTATTTTATATATAATAATCATTTATTCTATGATACCACTAGGTTAAACTGTTTCGTTATTTATTTTGCTTTATATCTGAAGGACTAAACAACCTATACTTTTACAAATGTGTGCCAGAACATCAAGAAAGTTGGTAGAACTGGA
>NW_022103914.1:11472612-11474898 GCF_000313985.2 Echinops telfairi
CATCTTACTTCGTCTGTAGATTATTTTAAATCATTTCTGGTGTAATATGTTGTTGTTGCTAGGTACTGCCAGTCAGTCCCAACTCTTAAAGACAGCAGAACTAAAGACTAGTACAGCAGAACTAAAGTACAGCAGAACTTTAGTACAGCAGAACTAAAGACTACCCAAGCCAGTGCTACCCTTAAGATCTTCCTTATTCTTGTGCCCACAGTCGCAGCCACTGTGTCTCGCTATCTCCTTGACAGTCGTCCTCTTGTTTTTTTCCTTCTCTAAAGGCAAGTCTTTCCAATAACCTGGGATTCATCTCTCATTCTCATTTTTAAGGAGCATTCTGGCTGTATTATTAACAAGAGAGGTACATATAAATGAATAAATAAATGGGTGAATAAGCAAAAAATTAAACTTCGTGTAATCGAGGTAACCACTATCTTTATTAACTTTTGCTGTTTGGAAATGCAGCAAAGTGAATGCTTATAACATATATATGTGACCACTAGGGCTTTTTTCAGAGACAAGAAGTAAAAAAGTGTTCCTAGCATGTACAGTTGGGGAGGGGTTGGGTAAAGGAGAGCTGATATGAAGGAGTTCAAGAAGGAAGAAAGTGTTTTGAAATTAATTGTAGTAGCAATTGTGCAATCCTGCTTGATGTGATTGAACTATCGAATGGTATGATATCTGTAAGAGCTCTTAATAAAGTGGTTTTGGAAAAGACAAAATTAAACAGTAACTATTTTTCCAATCTACTTTTGAACAATTTTAAACAAATAAATTAACATTCCCACTTTACCACATACATTGGTTGAAACAAAATGAGCATGTTTTATATGTAAATAAAATAGATAACTCTGGTTTATGTGGAAAAGCAAGAATATTTTTCAAGTGTTCTCCGGGGTAACAGTTGATCCACTTTTGGCATTCTATATAACAAGCATACTTTAGATCCCATGTGTTAGAGAAAGGCTAAAACATGAGAAGTGCTTTATATACTGACCACTTCCTTCAAATCACTGACCCATCTCTTGATGTTCATGTGGTTCCACCTCATTGTCAGCAAAAGAAGGAAGAAAAAAAGACACTTTAAAATATTTTTACTCTAACTATATGCACACACATTTGAACAATGTAGACGTCTGGCATTATTTTATATATAATAATCATTTATTCTATGATACCACTAGGTTAAACTGTTTTGTTATTTATTTTGCTTTATATCTGAAGGACTAAACAACCTATACTTTTACAAATGTGTGCCAGAACATCAAGAAAGTTGGTAGAACTGGATATACATTATAATTGTTGAAGTGCAATGATATATTTGATATAGATATTTTAGCAGCCTCAGAAACACATAGAGGCAATTCTACTCTGTGTTATAAGGTCACTAAGAGTTGGAATCAACTAGATGGCTGCAAATTAGAGCCATAGTCTTTCTTAGTCACCCCATCAAACTAATAACTGGGTGGGACCAGAAAAATTAGGTATTATTTCCTCTTTTGCTGATAAATCTGGGGAAAGGAATGTGTGGGACAATAATAGATTATATTATCAGTGTTAGTGATTGTTAATCGGATTCATTGTAATTGTAAAAACTTCAAACTCTAACATGAGGATTGGTCAAATTTTCCATCTTTCTGGCTATAAAGTGAGACATCTCAGAAGCAGGAGTGGGGAAATCTTACCCCAAGAAAGAAGAGCCAGAACTGGTGACTGTCCTACTGATTACAATACCCTGGTACAGTGACCCTCTTCAAACCAGAAAGCAGCTGTGCCACCTAAAGAAACACGGCCCAGTTCAGCACCACCCTCACAATTGTTGATATCTATATTGGAGCCCATTGCTGCAGCCAATGTGTCAATCCATCTCATTGAGGTCTTTCTCATTTTTCACTGCTCCTCTACTCTACCAAGCATTATGTCCTTCTCCAGGAACTGGTCTCTCCTAATAACATATCCAAAGTACTCGAGACAAAACCTTACCATCCTTACCCTTAAGCTGCATTCTGGCTGTACTTCTTCCAAGACAACTCTGGTTGTTCTTTTGGGAGTCCGTGGTACCTTCAATTTTCTTTTCCAATACCAGACAACCTGGGAAAAGAGTGATACAGAAGTAGCAGAAAGAGCCAGAGCACAAAAGAGAACAATATGCTTCTTGGTCCACAGACTGAGTGAAGCTGGGTACTGTTGAGTAGGAAACCCACTGGTAGACAGGGGTGCCTCCATGCACTTAACTGGGGGAGCCTGGTTTATTGATTCACAGAGCTAGACTTGAGTGTCTTCAGTAGAGTG
>NW_022103914.1:11475502-11478232 GCF_000313985.2 Echinops telfairi
CCTCTATTGTGTTTTGTCTTCCTTGCTTTCTTGTTGAGGGTGTTGCGGTATGTTGCTGTTTATGTGTCATTTTGGAAGAACTGGGTGCCATGTTTCTGGGAGACAAAGGGCCCTGACCTCTTTCTCTGTGTGACTGGTAAGAGTGTTTTTGAAGGCTGCCTTTGGCCTACTACAGTGGTGGGTTGGACTCCTAAATAGGCAGGGACCTGCAGCCATTCAATGGCTGATGGTGGTAGGGGGCCTCAGAGGTTGGGATGAGACTGGTGACTTTAGGTTAAGGTGACCAGATTTAAAGTGGCACACTATTGACCGGGGGTAGGGGGTGGGGGTGGGGTTGTTCTTGATTAAAAATTTGGTCTGTATGGACCAAATAGACCCTTCCCTAGCTTGTCATGCATTCTTTCCAAAAAATCGGGACTTTTTTAAAACACCAAGAATTGGGACTGTCCTGCCAAAAGTGAGACCTCTGGTCACCTTATCCCTGTGCTATATTGGAGCAGGCCTGCAGTTTGGTTGAGGGTCTGGGCTAGGCTGTCAGACCACTATTTGCAGCCTTTCAAAAAGTGGTAGCACTAGATGGCCTTTTATGCTTTGTTATGTGAAAAACCCTAGGCTATGCTCTGGAGTTCAGCTCTGGCTACATTGTTATGTTAATAGATGCTAATGGACAGAGTTATTCAGGCTTACATTCAAAGTTACACAAAGGACCACATCCTGGAATTGAAAGCATTTTTTTACAAAGACAAAATATTTCCCCTTTTTATAATGGGCTTGGGGGGTACCCTGTTATTGGAGCTGTGCTGCGCTGTCTCCCAGGGGAGGGGGAACCAGATTATCCAAGAGGGTTTGGACCCAACTGGATCTGAATTTGGCCATGACTGCTCTCCTGTGATCCTCCCCTGTATCCAGTTGTGCTCTGTGAAAATGTGTTCTGTCATAGGTAAATATCCCAGCAGCTCTTCAACTGTTGCAAATTATTGTATAATTATCTATCATTACCCACGCTGGCAGGCATGGAGCTGGGAAGAGGAGGGAAAGGGATGGCTGATGTAGTCACTCTGTTCCTCGCTGGGGAGGGGAGTTTCAAAACCCTAGATTTTAAGCACAGGGCGGCTAGCATTGAAGGCAACTCCAGTGTGAGGTCTTGTGGCTAGCTCTTAGAGGCGCTCTGCAAGCCTACAATTATGACCACTTTTTAGACAGCAGTCAGGGGAAATTACTGCTTACTAGAATACTGGGGTGCCAGAAGGGGTGGCAGACACCATTCTTCTAGACCTGGCAAGAGAATAGGAGACCCCACAGGCAGACACAGTGAACTTAGAGTGTTTCAGTGTGTTCTCAAATTGCTTCATGGGTGAAAATCAGAAGGGGAGGTCTGAACTGGACTCTAATACAGAGTCTATTTTTAGCACTCCGCCTCCCAGCGTTGCCTCCTTACCTCTTAATTTTCTGGTCTGGCATCAGGAGCACGGGGCAGGTAATTCTACCTGGACGCTAGCTAAACTCCTCTCTCTTGTTATTTTACTTTCTAAGGAACTTTGGACAGAACAAGAGCAACTTTTACATTGAATGGCTTTTATCCCTCTATTATAAGATGTTCATTTGACCTTTCATATTTTTATCCCAAATACTTCATTATTCTATAAGTAGTTTGATACACCATTATGTTGGCTATAAAATATTTCATCCTGGAATGTCCCACTTGCCCTTTCCTTAATTATTATCATATATTTTATTCATTCATTTCAATGCCTGAAATCATTTCTATGGAGAAATATTCCCAGATCATTTAACATTTTGAATTACTATACCCAGGACAGTGCATTGATAAGGAAAACATTTAAAACTTCAAACATTTCATCACTTTTTCCAGTTTCACTGGCATATAATTCACATATCATATAATTCAATAGTTCAATCACATCAAGAAGAGTTGCACAATCATCACTACAATTGGTTTTAGAACACTTTTTCTGTCTTGTACTCATTTTTATTAGCTCCCCATTTCCCCCCAACTTTCCCTACAATACATCCAAAGAACCATGAATCCAGAAACGTTTTTATTGACTTCCCCTATGCCTCCAGGTACAGATATAAATAAAGGGGAGAATTAGGGAAGGAAAGTCATTGACAATAGAGGACAGAGAGAGAGAGAGAGCTCTGGCATTGGCAGGCACCTCTTGGCCACAGGAGAAGAGGGCCAAAGTGTTATTCCAAGGAATTGACCCTTTAGTTAGTAGCTGAGCACTTAGCCATTTGTTCATTTGTGCCAAAAGTGTCCTTTTCCGGGACTTGAAGGTCATTAAATGTGATGATGGGCAGAAAAATGTGTTTCTGAACTACTAAAAAGAATAAATGCTAAAGACCTGAACCTAGGCAAAAACAAAAGGCAAGGTAAAAGCACAATGAGGAATGCTGTGTATGTGTGAAAAAGAACTTCAGAAGGACCAGTATCATGCTAGGAATGATAAAATTACTTGTTCTGAGTAGCAGACCAGGTCACCCGGAGAAACGCATTCAAACTTCAGGTGATGTCAGTTCAAAGGTAAGGCATCAGAGGATAGAAAACGTTTTAAATACAAATTCTCAAGATTTTCAATATTGGTATTTAGTTCAAATAAGTTTAAAATTGTAGGTAGCTGGCTAAAATAAAATTCATATGATGTTTTTAATCTCTAAATTAGAGTCATCGGAAAGCAACCAAGTTCCAATTCTGTGTAAGAGAAAAAA
>NW_022103914.1:11478469-11480529 GCF_000313985.2 Echinops telfairi
ATGCCCAATGCAGGAAGATCACAGGCCAGTGGGTGGAAAGCCTTGTGGATCCAGTGTCAGTGGAAGCATCTCCATGCTGGTAGGCGTCTCTATGTGGCTTCTCCAGCTCCAAGACTCTAGCATAGCTCCATATGTCTTGTCAGCAGGAAGACTAAGCAAAGTCTGTGTGTATCTGACCTCCAGTCAGCTATTTATCTCCATGGTGCCTTCAAATGAGGTCATCAGAATGCAAGCTGTTTGACAGGCTATACTCCACCCCTCCTCAAATTGACACCAGATTATGTAACTACCACAACTGACAACTAAAATAGTTTCTGATTATACATATGTCTTTGAAGATTAGATAGATAGATGATAGATAGATCGATAGATCGATAGATAGATAGATAGATAGATAGACAGACAGACAGATAGAGATACCTGGGTGGGTTTTGCAAGTGATTATATGCATAAGAACAGAAAATATTATGTAAATGTGTGTGAATATAGCATTAGAGCTCATGATGACCAAACACAAAACCAAACCTACTGCTATTTCAAACCATGTACAGTTTCCAACCTGTAAATCTTTGAGAAGATAACCTCAGTTTTCTCCCACAGATATGTTGTTGTTGTTAAGTGCTATCAAGGTCAATTCTGACCCAAAGTACAGCAGAACAAAACACTCCCCAGCCCTGATCCATCCTCATAATTGTTCATGTGCCTGTCTGCATCATTGAACTTACATGGCAATTCATCTTCCTGAGAGCATTCCTGTCACTGCCCTCCACTTTAACCCAAGTCAAATAGCCTCTCTCCAAAAGCACAATAAGGAAAAACAGCATAAATTTATACAAACCCCATTATCCACTATGGCCAGCCAACATGGCCAGTTAACTGTGGAACGCAACCCTAGGAATCAAAGCACAAGGAGAAAGCTGTTGCTAGCCTTGGGCATCATAAGAAATTCTCCCTCCACGCTGACAGTGTATAGGACAGTGGGATAACACTTGGGAGTTCTGTCAAAGGCTGCATAATTAATCTTTAGTGAGATGAGATCAGCGTTCAATATGAAGTCTGTAATTGAAAGTGTTACCACTTTCCATTGACAATGATCAAGACAGAATTTCCCAATTGAGGAAATGTCAAATCGCAGGATATTTCTTCCCAGTTATTGTTGTTAGGTGCCATTGAGACAATTTCTTTTGAGACCATGAAAGAGGACTATGACCTTGGAAAATTGAACTTCAGTTTCCTCACTTCAGTATCCTTATCTATAAAATTAGGAGGTTGGACTGGGTGATCTATAAGGTCTCATAAAGTTCCACTCTTCTATTATTTATATAAGCTTGCCAGATAATTCACCTTGGTACTGAAGTACAAAAGCCTATGTCAAGTGTATACCAGGATGCCAGAGAAAATGAAAGTCATGAAAAAATTGCTTATGAGTGTTATTTCATTATGGCTTACTTTTTTTTCTCTCAAACACTCAAAATGATCACTGCTTTAATATTTTTACATTATTTCAGGTAAGATGTTACAAAATGCTATTGATTCTATCCAGTCACTTTTCTGAAGTAGGAAACTGAAACAATAGTGTACATATTTTATTTGTGCTTCATTTAGCCCTAAATAACCTTCAAAACCTACAATTCATATGTGAATGTATATCTCTATATAACTATCTAAATAAATGTACAGGTTGAAAAGATCCTTATGAAACATCAGGCCCATAAACTTGCCTTTGTAGAAATAGCCCAACAACACCCAATACTACAAAATCAGGTAATAACTTATGATATAGCCAAGAGGAGTGATTTGATCTCTGATTTAAAATAGAATTTATTCATGAATAGTGCCTTCTGGAAGGACATGGTTTGAAAATAACAAATGTCATATTGATTTATGCATGTATTTCCATATGTGGAAGAATTGACAACTTGTCCTCAAGTGTCATAGTATACAGTTATTCCTGAGAACTGAAATTTATATGGCCATGTAAATACTTTGAAAAATAATTTAGAATCTGGCCAACATGCACATTAAGATTTCTTAACAACCAGTATTATTTGGGCGCATTT
>NW_022103914.1:11483912-11499336 GCF_000313985.2 Echinops telfairi
CTTAATGCACGGAATGGATCATTTAAATTCATGCTTTCATTTCCCTCAGTAGCACTGAGAGTCAAGAATGATATTTAAAGGTTAAAGAATGTTAACATTTCCTAAATCCAGAGGGATTTTATATTCAGTCTATGTCAAATATTATGTTTTTATATAGCTATCCAGAAAAAAATAAAATTTTAAAAATCCATTCGTACAATAACTTTCAGTTTTTATTTTTAATGATACACAGTATCCTATAATCCTAAAGCTAAAGCCATCTTATATTGTATAAAAATAATAATAAAGTAAGGTTGGATAAGGACAGAACTTTTTTTTCAACTTTTTTTCTGTCTCTGATTTCCTCCCAAATTATCATTTACAATTTGAACTGCATGCCAAGTCGCAACCAAACACTTAAAGTGCCAGTATTGAGTACCTGCATCCTTGAGAGTAATGATTATATGAAAAGTAGAATGGACAGTATGGATATTATTTATTATCACTCCTGTGGTTCTGAATGTAATGTTACTTTAATTATTGACATTTATATTGCCCATTAGTTTAGCAAAACCAGCATGTATAGTACATGCTCATAAGCACCTCATATAGGCATCATTTTCCCCCAAAATACAGTCCATGAAACAGAAGTAGACATAAGGGAATCTGTAATAACACCAGAACCAATAATCAGAGGTAGACATAAGGGAATCTGTAATAACACCAGAACCAATAATCAGCATCTCTTCTATCGTACCACTATTAGGTTATGGCATCCTAATTCAAGCAAGGCCTTCTTCTTACTATTCTATATTGACATTACACTTAATATGACTATTCAGTGAAGATGTCTCTAATTATGTGTTAACATCACAGGCCTGTAAGAGATCACTTACTTCCATTGCGGTGGAGAGCAATAAACAAATAAATGTGATAAATCTCTCACTCATCAACTTACTGTTTAATGCCTTTCATTTCAGACTAAATTCAGTTTTATTCCTTCTGCTCAAAATGAAGCATACTAGGCCCCTTACCTTATTTGCATCAATGCCTCAGAGTTTGTGACCTGATGAGCTACATTGAGGCTGTGAATGTGATGTAGAATTAGCCATAGAATGCCATGCACACTTGGCTCTGTAAACAGCTTTAGAGGCCCAGGCCTCTGGTTAAAAATAGAAGAAATAGGAACCATAGCTTCAAACCACCTCCTTCAAGTTTGACTCACCTCCTGCGAACTTGAATATCATCCATTACAGCATACTGTACCAGGATCTACATGTCAACATGATCCCTAAGTGATTCTTCTAGAATCTTGCTCCAAATTCCCAGCAGGTGGTCAAATCAGAATAAACCAGTCCAAAGCCTTGATAGAAAGGCCTGAATTTCTCTAGGTTGGTGGTTCTAAACCTTGCTGCACTTCAATCACCTGAGAGCCATTTGGAAAATGCCAATGCCCAGGCAGTTCCTACCCTCACCCGGAGATTCTGATTTAATTTGTCTGGCATGCTGCCTGAGCATTGAGGATTTTATAACCTCCCTGAATGATTCTAATATGCAGCCATTGTTGAGTTTTTAACACTGGCCACACATTAGACACTACTGGAAACGTTTTAAACAGATGCCAACATTCCATCCCAGATCCAACTAAATCATCGGCTGTGGAAGTAGGGTCCATGCACTGGTAGTTTGTAAAGCCCCACAGGTGATTTTGATGAGTAGTCATATTTGAGAATTGCTGCTGTAGGATGTTGACAACTCAATATGCGGTCGACAAATTCACATGGGGAAAAATGTCACCTGAAGTCTTGCTGGACTTGAAGAGGTTTAGGCTCACCTCGAACCCTTGCCATTCAGAATCTGCATTCTAACAAGAGCCTCAGAGGAGAAGCATGCATATTAAAATGTGAGAAGTTTTATTCTGAAGTTCTTTAAAAGGACCTCAAAGCAGGTTAACTTTGCACAATTCTCTAATTTCTTCTTCTCATTTGACTCCCTTTTCTTAAGGTCCATGTAGAAATGCCCTATTGGTTAGGAGCTTTAGAGTGATCAAATTGCTTACTAAGTATGACTAATTACCACAATGTACAAAACAGTGAGCTTTCCTCTAAAACCCAGTCTATTACTGTCAAGTCAATTTTGACTTTGGTCCTAGAAATGATATAGGACCAAAAAAATGTTAAAAATATATTTTTTTTAAAAAAAGGAAAGAAATGATATAGAGCAGAGAGAGTAAAACTGTACCTGGGGGCTTCCAAGTGGTCATTAGAACACACTCAGAGGAGTTTAGGCAGAAAGCCCTGGGAACATCCTTGTAAAAGGTTCCTGCCCAAGCAGAAAGCGAGTGTTTTGAGAACGATAAGGGCAACGAATGTATAAGTTTGCTTTACACAATTGATGTATGTGTGGATTTTGATAAGAGTTGTATGAGTCCCAATAAACTAATTACAAAAAAAGATTCCTGCCATGAAAAAAACATGGAGTATAGCTCTACTAAGCAACACATATGGTCCCCATGAGTTGAAATCAACAGTAACTGGAGTAATAGACAAGGATCCATGAGTAATTCAGTTCTATAACATTAACACAATGCCTTTTTCAAAGCCATGTATATGGTAATTATTTGTCTTTTTTCTTATCGTTTTTATACTTCCCTAGTTCAGGGCAGTCTTATTAAGTTAGTGTGATATAACAAACTATCAGTTGAGTCTGATAAATAAGGATGTACTACTTGATTCCAAATTATCCTAGGAAAAACTTGCATCCGTGGTCATCTGGGATGTAATATATCCTAATCACCTTCCTTGACTAAATAAAGAAGGAAAAAACAAAAGAAAGCAAGTGGAAAAATACTTTTCCTGCTCCCAATAGTCTTAGAAGCTTCCATTACTTTGAGACATCACAAAAGCTGCAGTGCCAACTGTAACAGATTGCAGTAATTAGTATCTTAGTCTGCATTGGAAATTGTGCCCAAGTTGATGGACTATTTACAGAAATATGTCTCAGAAGTTGTCCTAAAATTACTCTCATAAATATTATTGAAATATTCCGGAGCATTTTATCAATGTTGAGGAAGCCAATAGAAAAAGACATAGTGATGTAGACATTTTATTATTATCTCCCAGAAAGGACAGCTTCCTATGAAAGCCAATGATAAAGGATCCCTCTATTTTCTATTGAATGACTTTAGAATGGAGGGATAAAAAGTATGAATGGGATGAGTTGTTTGATCTGCATAGCTAATAGCTAAAAGAAATGTCAGGTATATTTATATTATTTCTTTCTGACATCTATATTTATTCTTGTTGATACCATACAGCTGACAACACTGATGAGTCCACCCTTCCTTTTCTACTTACTACAAAATAATTTTAAAATATTTCTGGAGTATTTATTGTTGATGGTTCCATAAAGATGTGAACTAAAATTATAGGATTTAAGAAACTTCCATACTGTCTTTTCAAACTTAAAAAAAAGAAAATCCAAGCGTGCCTTTTCCATTGGTTGCAGTGGCATTGAAGAATTTCACCAATCACAGTCTGAAAGAACACAACTCTTCCCAGCCTTGGGATTTTATTTTTATTTTGGGGGGGGGTGCTTTTTTTCTGGGATTTTATTTTTAAATTGTGTTAAGTCCTCTAAAATATCTCTGCCACTTGAATTGTCAGAGAATTTGGCCAATGTTCTGACCAATATTTATACCAGTGACTCTCAAACTTGGCTACATCCTGAATGCTTATAAATATATTGGTATCTGGGTCCCACCTTCAGAGATCCACACAGGTTGAAAACCAATGAATAGAGCCAGGAGTGGGGAACCTTGTTTCTGCCAAGGGTCATTTGTATATTTATAACCTTGATCTTAGACATACTGGTCAAACATTTAACTCTTGACATCATCCTTGATAAAGTGGAGGGCAGGGAAAAAGAGGAAGACCCTTAATGAGCTGGATTGACAGAGGGGTTACAACAACGGACTCAAACATAAGAACAATTGTGAGGAGGGCATAGGACTGGGCATGACCTTCTGTTGTCCTTAGGGTTGCTATGAGCCACAACCTGCTTAATGGCACCTAACATAACAACAGTAATGTGATGGCTGGAACTGCTTCTCTTTGGTTAGCTGTGTGATGTTAGCTAGTATTGATGATGTTGAAGGCCTTAGCCTGAAATATGGATATTTACCACCCCTGATTTTAGACCCAACATTTCAACAATGAATGTCATGATCTTTTTTAAGCCTATTTGTTTTTTGTTGTTGTTTTGTTTTTTATTTTTATATAGAGCATTTAATATAAATGAAATTAAATAATATCATTTTTAATACTTTTATTGGGGGCTCTTACATCTCTTATCACAATCCACACATTCCTCTAATGTGCCAAGCACACTTGCACATATGCCGCCATCATCATTTTCAAAGCATTCTCCTCTCACCGGAGCCCCTGCCATCAGCTCCCCATTTCTTCCCCCTTCCTCCAACACCCGCCCCTCCCCATGAACCTCTGATACGTTATAGATTATTTTTCCATATCTTATATCGTCCTCCATCGCCCCCCACCCACCTTTCCGCTATTGGTCCCCCTGGTTGAGGGTTCTTGATTGATCCTTGTGATTGATTCCCCCTTTCTCCCCCCACCCTGCCCTAATCCTCCTGGTATCTCTACTCTCCTTGTTGGCCTCAAGGGGTGCATCTATCCTGGATTCCCCATGCTGTGGGCTCCCACCCATAGCAGTGTGCATGCTCTGATCTAATCCAATAGCCTATTTGTTAATGTCATACATTTTAATTTCTATCATTTTATTCTGGGTCTTGTTATTGGGTACTCCTCAAGTTCAGGAAATTATTCTGAACATAAAATTTTTATTCTTAACATGAATGACCTACTTAACAGTGTCTTGATAAAGAACAGTGAGTAAATGGCCCTAAAAACCCTTTCCGGGAAAAGAAGGAAAGAAATGCATAATTTATCACCATTTAGTGACGCTACCTTCTTTAGCCTTCATCGCCATCTGAAATGCTGACAGTTTGTTTCTGATACCCTATGAGCATACTCATAGTCCTAATAACTGCTTTTTTCCTCCATTATGATCATACATTTCTTTTGTCCTATAATAGGACTGAATATACATTTTCTTATCTTTCTTTGTGTGGAAGCCATAATAATTCCAATTTTAATAAACATGGCTGCTAATCAAATGGTAAAACCTGTTTAGAAGTCTTATGAATAGAAGTCAATATACAAATGTAAATTAATGGCAAAATCAATTAGTACGGTGTGAAATTCATGTAGTTTGTCCTTTTTCTTTTGTTTTTATTTTTTTTCCAACCGGTTTATTGGCAAGTAGTTTACATATCATGTAATTCAATCGTTCAATCATATCTCTAAGAACTGTACAATTACCCGCATATCAACCTTAGAACTTTCCCCCTCCTCCATGGTTAAATTGCCTTTAAGATAATTTATGCAATCACAATCCATTCTAGTGCTCCCTTCCCCCTCTGATCTTTATTAGTTACTTCCGAAACCCCTTTCCTTCCCTACTTTCCCTCCCCTACTCCTGTCTTCCCTATATCCCCCTTGATTCCATAATTATCATTATGCATCCCCTCCTCCTTTGCTTCACAGCTGGGACACCCAAGAGAAAACACTAGAAAACAAAATTGCATGAAGATGCTAAGAGTAGAAACATAATAGTATAAAAGCAAAAATACTAATAATGTGTAAGAAGGAAAAGATCCCCACAATAATAAAAAAGCCGAGGAAGAAATTTCTGTCATAGAACCAGTAAGAGATATTTGCACTCAGAACAAATTCAGGTTGAGTCTATCAGGTGATCAAGTGGCCAAGTGTCAAGTTCAATTCAGCCTAATCAAGATTATAGTGGTCTCTGCCTGATAGTAAGGCTGGTCAAGACTCTTGCCTATCGCTAGAGTGGATCTGCCAGTTGTTCAGTCTGACCAGATACTCTGCAGATGGATTTTGGGCTCTCACCACCCTCCTCCCTCCCCCAGCCCTCCACAATTGGGTGTTCATAATTTTTGCTGTAATGCTTTTCTCTTCACCATATTCGAGTCTTGGAATTGGCAACTTTTGATCACACAGACTGGTGTGCTTCTTCCGTGTGGTCTTAGTTGACTTCTCGCTTAGATGACTGCTTGTTTGAAAACAAGTCTTTAAGACCCCAGACACTATTTCGATTGATAACCAGGCACCATCTGCTGTAGCACCCTTATCTTCAGCGATCATTTCATGAAGGTGAGTATGGATCGGGGCCATGATGTAAGAACTGATTGTTCTTAAGTTGGGGCTAGGATTTAGTGTGAGCCCAAAACCCATCCCTGGATTGTTGCCTTTACTTTACTTATTTATTTTGTGTTTAATTAATTTGCTGTAGTTTGGGAGCCAATTCATGTGTCATATTGTTTCATAGTTCAATCATGCCAAACTTAGTTGTGCAATTTCTTCATACTTGCACATGTTTTCCAAAACATATTTTTCCTTCCTGGACTTCTTGACATCATCTTCTTGTCTCCCCCACCCCTCAATAGCTCCCTTCCCCCAAACCCTTGTTATATTTTCTTTCCCTATAGGTTCAACACCCCTGGTTGTCCTTTTTTGAAAAATAATAAAACAATCAACAGCTTTCAGGAGTATGAGACGCAATGGCAATGCACCCCTGAGATACACTCTAATGTAAACGATCAAAAGCAGACTTTAACAGGATGGCCATCACAGGATTTCCAGGATAACATGTGTCTTCATACAGCATAATTGTGTTGTTGTACCAAGACCTTGTTTATTTGCCAACCAATAGTGCACCACTCTTGGTACAGCTATTTTCCTCTACCTCAGACACCAAGAATGTCCCAGATTAAGTCCTCAGGTCACAAGTGTGTCTGGGGTAAAGTCCAGTTCCCCCAGTGGAGTTCCTATTTGGGGTCTCACTGATAGCTTGTGCTTTTAAGTTGCATGATTTTTCCATTGAAACAGTCTGCATAGTCTGACACATGGAAAATGGCCAAGAAGAATGGTTCTTTAATAGTTTTATCTGTCAGAGAATAACTCTCAATTGTTGAAAATAAGCTCAAAATGTGTGGGGAAAATATTGATCAGATATCAGTTCAATACCAAAATGGCAACATATGCTACAATTCTCATTGATGCCCAAACTTATTTTAATGATCCCTTCTTGCAAATTATAGATGTTTTCTTTCACACCCAAATCCAAACTCTTTGGATAGATAATAGTTGCGAAATAAGAATGTATGAGCTTAATAAAGTTAAACTCTACCTGACAACCTTGCTACCAGGTTATAAAGAAGTTAAGTCCCACAGAAAAGTTTACTTAGAAAAATTAAGAAAACATTCACAGCAACTTAGCACTAGATAACTTAGACAATCTGTTCTGGAATATAAGGAACTGCTATCATCTTGTTCTTTCCAGGAGCCAGCTACTTAATTGGCAGGAAAATGCACTACGTATAGTCACACAGAGACTCCAGAGGCAGGATTCTGTTATTCTTATCACTGTCTTTGGACAAGCTGAAGTAAAGGAAAAGTTCACAGCTAGATACGGGATATTTTGGTATTTTGCTCATATAGAGACCTTGATTGATTTAGAGACAGATTCATGAAAGTGGATAAAGTGTGCCAAACATTTTTTGACAATTACTTCTTTTGGAAAGCTTTAATTTCATCAATAGAGGTGCACATTTGTAGTAATTATCAATTTTTCAGACTAAAAAAACACTAAATTCATCAAAGGGGGGAAATCTGGTTTTCAGAATAATATCTAGTAAAGGTTTGATTGTAGTATGGAGAGGTATGAAAAAGTATGGGCAGGAAAATTTTGTTAGCTGCCTCTGGAGTACAGACTATCTGTTTAAAATACTAGCTAAATAGAATGTGCATCCACAATTAGAAATGTAGGTTCAAGTGAGAAACACTTACCTACAGCAATAATATCAATGTTAATATATGTGGTGTGTGGTTGAGTTAATCATACTGTTGACACTGACATATTTAAAATGACATATACAGTACTCATTATAACAGCTACTGCTGCTTCTGTTATGAATACATATTGTTTTTCAGCATTGATTTTGCTATGTCTACCTCCATTACTTGTAGAAACCTCTTAAGGATTTAAATGCATTGCTTATTTTTGGCTCAAAAAGTACATGAAAAAAAAGTGAAATGAAAAAGTAATGGAAATTTTCCATGAAAATTTTGAAGCTGCTTCCAACTAATTTAAGTAATCTCAAATGATTTGTGACAGTATGAATGATAAACAATAACACCACCACCAAAAAAACCCTCACTGCCATCAAGTCAATTCCAACACAGGATGACCTTACAGAGTACAACTGCCCCTGTGGGTTTCCCAAACTGTAACTCTTTCCAAGGTAGAAAGCCTAATCTTTCTCCCACAGACCTGTTGGTGGTTTTGAACGACTGAGATTGTAGTTAACAGCCCGATGAGCAACCACTATGCCACCAGGGAATAGTATATATAAACAAATGAGATAAGCAACCAAATGAACATATTCTAAGAATCCCGTACTTAAATTGTGTGCTTAAATTAAGAGACAAGTAAGGTAGCAGCGGAGAGAGAGGGAGACGGAGGGAGAGAGAGAATTACCATTATTCTTTTCCTTCTGCAGCTTTTATCTCATTAGTGGTACATATCACTGTTCTCCTTACTGCTGCCCAATTGTGGTAACAAGTGTTTACTCTAAGACTCTAGTGCAAAAGATGGCAACTTGAAGAGTTACCTTTCTCATCATGAAATGACTAATGTATATTTCAGGAGGACACTGCCTGGCCCTTTTAGCACTGCTCAAGATATGTTTCAAATGTACTCTGCTTTGGACCTCACGATATTTGTAGTAGCTCCCACCACCTCAATTAAATATGCGATTTGTCTCTTATTTATCTCTGTCATTTCCATGTTATAGTTTTCTATTTTATAGTTCCATTTCTTCACTGAGATTTCCTGCATTCCATTTATAATGAGCGCATTTTCTTGCATCTCATTATGCATAGTTTAATACTTGTCACAGTGTTTAATATTTATCATTTATCATTCCTAAAATTGATTGTGGTAATGATTGTGCAATTCTTCTTGGTATGATGTGTGGATGAAGTGCCAATAAAAAGGTTTAAAATTAGAAGAAAAAAATTATCATTTTCATGTTACCAAGAAATGAACGTGGATGGACATATACTATAAACTTATCTTCTACTCAAATCTTTTGACTTTTGTTAATTTGCCTTATTAGCCTCAGTTAATCTTCTGCCCACAGAGTAGTATGTGTGGTTCAAAGGTCAATAGGAGATTTGAGCAGTTTACAGGCAGATTTGGGGCCCCTCATTTCTGTTCCATCTTTCCCAGTAATTAACCCTCACTTCCCAGAATCTGTAATCACCCTGAACACTCCTGTTTCCTTTGGTTAGAAAGTCATAAAGTTATTAGATTTTAAGTCTTTTCGCATGGCACACTACAGGATACCTATCCTCAAGTTAAAAAAGGGATAATGCTCCACTTATAAGTGCTCCTTCTTTCAGGTTTTGGCTTCTGATGTCTTTGCCCTCCCAACCTCTTAGGTGTTTTCTCCAGCATGTACAGTTGTTATCTGCAGAGACGCCAGTCTATTAAGAATTTACTTGACCTTACCAAAAGTATTATCTTGTCTGTTGTTATTTAAAACCAAGAGCAGGATGTACATAATCTTAAACTACAATCTAGCAACAATTAGTTCTTAGGATGTGACCATATTCAATTCTTGCCCTTGTGAAGGTATGGTTGAAGATAGGAGCACTAATCAATTCTAATGTAACCAAGAGGAATTCATGAGAGCCGAATGAAAGGTGAACATGATAGTGGGTCAGGAGGAAAGTAAAAAGGAACTAGAGGAAAGATTAGGAGGCAAAAGCTATAAAGAGAGGTATAAATATAAGCATGTACATATGTAAATACATTAATATATAAGGATAGGAGTATTGGTCTATACACATATATTTGTATGTTAATGTATTAAGGTTGCAGACAGACTTTAGGCCTCTACTTAATTCTTCCCTCAACACAAGAACACTTTGTTCTAATAACTTGGCACTGTGTGATACTCACCTTCCCAACATGATCGCTGAAGACAAAATGCAGTGCAGAAAGCTGATGGTGCCCAGCTATTAAAATATATAGTGCCTGGGTTCTTAAAGGTTTGAAGTTAAACAAGTGGCCATCTAACAGAGAAGCAACAAAGCGCACATGGAAGAAGCACACCGGTCTGTGTAATCATGAGGTGTCGACAGGATCAGATATCAGAAAATCAAAAACAAACAATTATATTAATGTGAAGGAAAGGGGTTGGAGTGGAGACCAAAAACCTGTCTGTAGACAGTTAGATGTCCCTTCACAGAAGGGTCACAAGGAAGGGACAAGTCAGCCCGGGTGCAGTTTAACACAAATGAAACACACAGCATTCCTCTGGTTCTTTAATGCTACCCCCGCCCCAATCATGACCCCAGTTCTACCTCACAAAGCCTGCTACACCGGAGTACGTACATGGGTACAGATAAGAGTTTTTGACATATGGAAGCCAGGAGAGATAAATCCCGCAGAAACAGTGATGGGAATAGTGATACCATGAGGGGAGGGGGAGGGGGAGGATGGAAGGGGAAAGAGGAGGAACTGATAACAATGATGGATGTACACCCCTCCTTCCCCCGCCCAGGGGGATGAACAACAGAAACATGGGGGAAAGAATACAGTGGACGGAGCAAGATATAAATATCTATATAATTTGTCAAGGGTTCATGAGGGTGGGAAGGTGGGGGAGGGAGAGAAAAAAGAGGAGCTGATAAGGGCTCAAGTAGAAAGATAATGTTTTGAAAATGATAATGGCAATATACATAAAAGTTTGCTTGGTGTAATTGATTTATGGTTTGTTTTATCTGTAAGAGCCCAATAAAATGATTTTTTTTAAAAGATATGAGTACTATAGTAAAATCTGATGAGGAAAGCAAATGGTGCTTGACTATCAGAAAGAATGGTGTCTGAAGTCTTAAAGGATAATCTTAAAACAAGTGGCCATCTAATTGAGGTGTCAGCTTAAGTCCACACAGAAGAAGTACACCAGCCAGAGTCATCAAAAAGTTATTAAAAATAAAATCCAAGGTTACAGGAAGGGATTGGATCAGAGCTTCAATTCTAAGCTCTGAATTGGCATAAGGCTATGGATGACAGTGAAAGCCCCAAATCCATTTACTGACATGGATTAAGTCTCCATTGAATTCCCTGGGTCTATTGGCCAAGGATATAAATACTCTTGGCTCCAGACAGAGTGCATAAGAATGTGGTTACAGCAGATATAATTAGAGTACTAGTCCAAAGCGTTGCTATGCAGATTGTATGAAGAACCATTTATAAAACATCTTAAAACAGTGCCTGGCATATAATAATACTCCCTTAACTATCAGTTACTATTACTATTATCTAACTCTCAGTTTCATTATATGTTAAATGGGATTCTATTTGACAAGTTAATGATTCAATTGCAACAAAATGAGTAGAAACTTAAAGGACAGCTCAAATTTGAGGAAAGAAGAACACTAATTTGATGATGTATGACTTTTGGTTGCTATACATTATATGATTTGTACCTTCGTGTTTGAAGATGATTTTATGTATGAAATTATTTTCATTTCTACTTCTGTTCATTGAAAGGCAAACCACTCTTTAAGATTAAGCAAATATAATGTCAGTTTACCCTAACGTGATTTTTAATCTCACAACAAACTATCTCTTGCCACTAACCTTCCAAAATCTTTACTCTGTGGCGAAGGTTACACTTCTTTAGTTTTACATTTGTGGTATAATTTTCCTTTCAAATGTGATAGTTTTGACAACAGTAACTATAACATACCTAACTTTACAGTCTTATTAGTTCTTCAAAAAATACCTATACATACAGTATTAATATATATGCTAAATTGAATTAAAATATAGTACTGAATTATGACATTAGTGAATTAAAATTGTGAATAATTCCCATGTGTTTAGTAGGAAAAAGTAAATTTTAGTATACATTATCATGTTGCTTAAGTGATAACCTAAAATGGTGACATTTTCAATAAGAAGAGAAAAATTTCTCCTTTGAGCATATTTGGACACTGTGGTTGGCATGCAGTTGATTTTCATGAAATAAGTAATGACATTATTTCACATTCTACAATCCTGCCACATGGCCCCAATTCACAGCAAGCAAAAAACTGCTTAGGACTGAATTTCACACCTGGTGTCCAGGGACTGGATGGAAGTGCAGTAAATAGTACTGAGAAATATCATATAGATGCCTGAGAACCATCTGTGCAGTGTATAAATGACAAACCAAAACATTTCATCTGTCACCCACAGAGTTAACCTCCTACCCAGGGGACCAAGACATAAACAGACCCAAAGTTTTGTTCTGCTGGCTTGGCAGAAGTTTGCCTTCCCATCTGACTGCAAAACCAACCCAAAGGATGCAGTCAAAAATGCCTGCCCTAGTGGCAAGTGCTTGTTCCAACTGCAGCAATATAACTCTGTAAGGTTATCCTTTCAAGCAGTGTTCCTGAGTTCATTCTGGATTGTTTACACAAATACAAATCTTACTGATTGACTTCTAGAAACCCTTACATGCTCTTGGCAGATCTAGCTATAAAAAGGAGACTGCTTCAGATGGTGAGACTTCATCCCTCTCTTTTGGACATGTTGTCAGGAGACACTTGTCCCTGGAGAAGGGCATCATGCTTGGTAAAGTAGAGGGGAAGCTAAAAAGATAGATAAGATGGATTGACATAGTGGCTGCATCCCTGGACTCAAACATAGGAACGATTGTGTGGATGGTGCAGACCAGGCAGCGTTTCACCTATGGCGTATGGGTTTCATCACCTGTTGCATATGAAGTCACTATAGGTCAAAACTGACTCCATGGCCCCTAACAACAGATTGAAACGGCATGTCCAGTTTGTTTGTACTCCTTATAACTCCTAAAATGTTAAACTGCAGGCACTTTGAGAGGTTGTATATCTCTATAGGTTTGCTTTGCATTTATGGAAATATGCTTCTATGCCAAAATAATGAAACAAGTCCTTAACAAATAATGGAAGCACAATATAGACTGCAGAGTCTAACTCCCCAATTCACCAGGTAGGTCTGGTTTTGTTATTTGTTAAACCAGTGTTTGTTCTAAGTTATTGATATCCCTTCTAGCTTTACCCATCTAAATCGGTAATCAAAGGTTCCGTTGAAGTTGAGGCCCTGTGAGTTATAACTTACTCATGAACACAGATCCTTTTAATAATAGATCAATGTTATAGTTAATAAAGGAGATGAATAATAAAAATCACTTAATGTAAAGGAGGAAAAAAGAACAAAGAATGCAAAGGACAAATATTAAATAAATATCAAGATGAGATATGAAATTTTATCAAATTTTATCAATAAAATTGATAAAATCATAAGTATTCAAAATTAAAAAACCAGATTGTCAGAAGGAGAAAGAACAAGATTGAGCTACAGGTTGTTGTTGATAGGTGTTATCCACTTGTTCAGACTTAAAGCCATCCAGTGTAAAACAGAACCAAACAATGCCCAGTCCTGCACAATCCTATGAAATAGATAACTCTACGGTTAAAGCAAAATATTTCAACACCACCTATTCATTCACTGATAAAACAAGAAGCCAGAAAATCAATGAGAATCTAGAAGACTTGAACATTTTCAATCAACTTGACCGCACTTACATTTATAGAATATTTCACCAACTAGTAGAATGCACATTATTTTCAAGAATATATAAAACATTTAATACAGTGGATTATAAGAGGGAGCTTCAAAAAGTTCATAGTAGAATGTAATTGAAAAATAATAGAATATTTCTATGAATGTTTTGCAGCATATTTGAACTGGTAAGCATTTCTCAATAAATGCAAAATATTCGAGATATATAAAGTATATCCTCTAGTCATCATAAAATTAAATTAAAATTAAGAAATGAAATGTCTTTGGAAAATCTAAAATATTGGTAAATTAAACATGCTGGATCAAAGAAAAAATCATTAGGAAAATTAGAAAGGCTTAAATAATGAAAATAAAACACAACATTAATAAAATGTATGAGGTGTCATTTAAATTAATATTTAAAAGAAACATTATTTATAAATGCTTACATTACAAAAGAATAAACATCTCAAATAAATCATTTCAGATTCCACCTTTAAAACTAGAAAAAGAAAAAGTTAGTCATTATAAGATGAATAATAAAAGTAAAAGACCAAAACATCAATCTAAAAAATAGGAAACAAATATCAAAGAAATCAATTACCAATTATGTAGAAAAATGAAATTTGTAAACTTTTATCCTAGCTGTTAAGAAAAAGATAGTAAAGATATAAATTATCAATATCAATTGTTTGAGGTTATATCAATCCATATTCTAGAAATGTGAAAAGAACAATAAAGGAACATAATAAACAACTTTCTGCCTGTTTCCCTTGGGACCCAACTCAGGGAGTTTTTCATTTATATAAACTAGCTACTTAGAGGTTACAGTGAAGAGTAGTCACATGGAGAGATTTCTCTGACATTGCCTCTATTTTTTTCTTTAAAACTGTTTTTAGACCTATTTTACATTTTTTCTAACACCCTGCACTTTCTTATTTCTATTTAGGTAGCTGAAATGAATTTAGACTACTACAAAGGCTTAATTAATAAAATTAAATTGCATTCTTAAAATCTTTGTCATGCTCCTTTATAAAACATATTTCATTAGAATGGCTGGTTTCTTGATTTTATTTCTTACTATTAAATACCTTCATATATTTGAAATCAGCAACTCCGGGTCTATTGTAACATGAGAGGATGGGTTATTTTTTTATATGCCTTTTCTCCTATTGCTCTGTCCTCACCTCTCACTGTCTATCTGTTTCCACAGACATACTCAAGCCCACTGATCTAGAACACAGTTTATAAGAAGATCTCTCAGATGAAGTCACGCAATGATAGAGGGACTCTGAAGATCCGTTCACTCAGTCAGCAGATGATTTGATCCAGCTCTTGTTCTTGAGGTGGTATTGGTTCCCATCTGCTCATCTCCCTACTGAAAGGCTCCATGCAAGCTGTGGCTCACACCAGCAGAGGAAGCATTACATGTAGCCTCTTCAAATAAGGGTGTCACACCCTAACCCTGGTTCCAGGAAGAAAGAATGCCTACAAGACCTCAACTAGCATGGCGTACATGGACTCCTCATTATCTTGCAACAGCTAAATCCTCAGTTAACTACTGCTTACTTTTAGACTCAGACCACAGAATTCATTCTAGCTTTGCTATTGTTTAACTCTTTGCATGCCTTTTGTCTCTGATCCACTTGAGATAGGGCAGGGGTACACAAATGAAGGTTGC
>NW_022103914.1:11501399-11503203 GCF_000313985.2 Echinops telfairi
TGTTGTTGTTATTGCGGTAAGGTGCCATTCAGTTGCTTCTAACCCCATGTAGAACAGAATGAAGCGCTGTCTGGTCCCGTGCCATCCTCACAATCATGCATTAGCCCATTGTTGGAGTCACTGTGCCAGTCTATCTGATTCTGTGTCTTCCTCTTTTGTTCTCACCAAGCCTGGTATCTTCTTCTAGTGACCTCTTTCTTGATAACATGCCCAAAGTCTTTCTAGCCTTATCTCAATGAAGCATTCTGAAGATCATCTAGGCTACTAAATTTTAATTTAGTTTTAATTTAATTATCTAAAAGTACAGATGCTACATAAAGATGTTTGAAAAGCTGTATAAAGTACTCAACTTCCCTGCCTAGACATCTTTGTTTCTTTGGACTAGTCACTTTATTTCCAAGCATCATATTGTTACTATCAGTATAATAAGATACAGATAAATTTATCTCTCAGTTTTATAATTTTTGTGATCTTATGACTATCAGTTTTCTCCAGGTGGCTTTATTTAAGGAAAATGTCTAACAAAAGTCAATCCTGAACTGCTGACTGAAACACTTATATGATTTTTCATGGCTATAAAGTACATTTAAGTACTAGGGAAAATGGCTTTCTCTGACCATGGGATTCTCTGGCCATCTAATTTATATTAGAACTAAATGTTACACTCATTTAGTTCCAATTATAATTCAGATCCTCTACACAGCTTCTCAGCTTGAAAGTTTAGATTGTATTAAACTGTTGGGCAGAAAAGCAGACATTTTCCTGATCTTAGTGATCAGCTGAAATTGGCAAGAATACCTAGTAGCTAAAAGAAAGAAGCTTTTTGTTAGCAAACCATTTAAGCACATCATTTATCATAATGCATTTTAATTATCTGAATTCTTCTCTGTCTTTTCACCTAGCCTGGAAAATGCTGGAGGACTCAGTTGTCATATATCCTTCAATATATTTCTAGCATTGATACAATAAAATTATTTGTGGCATAATGCTAAGCTACTTAACACATACTATATTATTTAAGGTAATAGTGTCGATGTATTTAGAGTTATTTTACAGCTTCCATTTAAGAGCGGTTGAAAAAATTAACCCAATATGGCAGATTAAAAAAGCAGATGGGAAGGCTAAATACATTATTTAATATTAGTAAAGACAAGATTCTCAATTTTGCCTGACCCAAAATCTGAGCTTTGTATCAACGTAAAACATTATCTTTAATGTTACCAAACCCAAACCAAACCAGTTGCCATGAAGTTAATTCCAACTCATAGCAACCCTATAGCATAGAAGAAAATGCCCCAAGATATCAAAGCTGTGATCTTTAAAGAAGCAGGCTGCCACATCGTTCTCCCATAAAGAAGCTGGGGGTTACAAATCAGCAACTTTTCAGACAGCAGCCCTGAGCTTAACCACTGTGCCACTGTTTTAACGGTCTCACTGCCATTGAGTGAATTCCCAGAGAGGCCCAGAGGGCAGAGTAGAACTGACCCTGTGGGTTGCTGAGACAGTAACTATATGAGTAGAAAAACACATTTCTCCTGCACAGTAGTTGGTAGTTTTCAACTGCTAACCTTGCAGTTAACAACCCACTGTGAATTAGTTTTAATGCCGGTAGCATATATTTATTTAGACTTAATAATCAATTCAATTAACCATCATTTAAGTTTCAATTGGGAATATATATAATGGGATTCCTCCTCCCCCTTCTCTCAATTTGATGAGGAATAATGTTTTGAGCACCTGATCTGAGTACCAAGTACAGGTATTATGGTAGACAATCGAGAAAACAAAGAGACAAGAAAAAAAA
>NW_022103914.1:11503675-11505017 GCF_000313985.2 Echinops telfairi
CCCAAGCATGCGTATTGATACTAAACAGGGCTTCTTAACAGTTCATACTGGCTTGAGCTCCTGATGAGAATTTGCATTTTCACTCAAGATATGTGATTCAGGATGAGAATTTTAACATGTTTCAAGGTGATTCTTATGTATATGCCTTTTTTATGTTGGTGTGTAATCCATACTAAAGTCTGTAGTCTTTGATATTAATCAGTAAATACTTCTTGATCTCAAGGGAAAGCTTTGAGTCTTAAGCAATTCAGTAGGATGGTAGTTGTGAGGTTTCCATGTTTGCTTTTTAATGATATTTTATTGAATTGTTAGTTAGAATCTACACAGCAAAATAAGTTCCCACTTTACAATGCCCACAAATATTGGTGAGTGATATTCCTTACATTAACACAGTACACCAACATTCTCTCCAATGTGCTCCTCTTCCCTTTCCAGTACTCTATATTACCTCCTCCCTTGTCTTCTTATCTTTGCCTTTAGGAAATTGTTCACCCCTAGTATCAGTAATAATTTTTAAGATAAGCACCTCTCTTACAGGTGTAACCTTTACTTGTGTGCCACTCTGCTACTTCACTAAAAAAATGAGCTCAATGGAATCGGTTCTGTTCTAGGTTTAAAAAGTATCTCAAAGTGATCATCTCAGAGGATCTTCTGTTCACTAGTTGGAAATTTTAGTGCTGCCCATATTTTCCTCCCATTATATCCATGACTTGTTCATAGCAAATACTTTTTGTTTTACAATACAGAAGGCGATGACATGAACAGAATTTCCAAGACGGAATACACAGAAATCAAATTAACGACTTCTGTGGAAAGTGACAATGAAGAAGCTCAATGTCATCAGCTAAAATCAGGCCAGGCAGGACTGACTATGGAATAGACCACTAATTTTTCATCTGTAAATTCAGTTTAAAGATGACGAAAATTCAAACAAGTCCATGAGACAAGAAAAGGAACAAAAGGATCAAAGTGGATGTCCGAAGAGACTCTGAAATGCGTTCTTAATCATAGAGTAGCTAATACTTCAAAAAACATGATGAAAATGAGGAGCTGAATAGAAATTTCAAAAGGCAGCTGGAGAAGACAAAGTACAATACCATAATAAAATATGCAAAGACCTGCAGTTAGAAAATCAAAATGGAAGAACACGGTTAGCATATTTTAAACTAAAAAAAAACTCAAGAAAAATATTGAAGTTGATGGTGGAAGAAGATGGCATCTAGTTAGACTCACACCAACAACAACAACACCACCACCACCCCACCCCAGAGCTCCTGCTGCCAGACCAGAAAATTGGGAGGTAAGGTGAAGGAGACTGGGAGGTGGAGTCCTGAAATTAGAA
>NW_022103914.1:11505117-11506879 GCF_000313985.2 Echinops telfairi
GTTCTTAATCATAGAGTAGCTAATACTTCAGAAAACATGATGAAAATGGGGAGCTGAATAGAAATTTCAAAAGGCAGCTGGAGAAGACAAACTACAATACCATAATAAAATGTGCAAAGACCTACAGTTAGAAAATCAAAATGGAAGATCACGGTTAGCATATTTTAAACTAAAACAAAAAAACCTCAAGAAAAATATTGAAGTTGATGGTGGAAAAAGATGGCATCTAGTTAGACTCACACCAACAACACCACCGCCACCACCCCACCCAGAGCTCCTGCTGCCAGACCAGAAAATTGGGAGGTAAGGTAAAGGAGACTGGGAGGTGGAGTCCTGAAATTAGAATCAGGGTGCTAGGGCCTGTCCTGAATCCTGCTTTTTTTTAAATTTCCACTCACAAAGAAAACCAAGAACGCACTAAATAACTCTAGGTTCAGTGTGCTGGGTTGTGGGCTCCCGCTGAGCAAATAGCGATTTCCCCAGATTGATGCCCTAAAGGGGACATAAGGAGACGAGGAGTCATGAGGAGAACCTCTGAAAGCCAGTGACAGGACCCCACACCAGAGCTCTGCGTGGTTAGCTGCCTTGAGCTCATAGCCTGGGGATCAGGTCGGTGGGTCGCCATGAAGTAAGGAAATTTATCTGAGTCAGGTCACGGTGGGGAGAAAATACGCAGATAATCATAGTCCAGGAGACGAATTCAGTTCCAGTTGGCTGAGAAGAAAACAACCTCTCGGATAAACTGGATCTCCTCTTTTGGGGGTCAGCATGATAGCCCCCAAATCAGGGCACTCCATAAGCCCAGTATATAAAAGAGAAAATATTTTCTCAGTAAAAACTGAAAATCCTGGGCTCATTGTTTAACTCCAAGGCAACTGGTAGAACAAGGCCTTTAACATACAGTAGCAGAATAAAGGAGCCTGTGCTAAGCAATGCCAGAAGTTAGCTACAGAGCCCAGAGGCTCTCAACATAACAAAGATCCCTTGGAGCAAGGCTCAATTTCAGAATAATTTAATTCAACTCCAGCTGGCCAAGGGGGGAAAAACAAAACTTCTGAGCTATTAGGGCATCTGTGGTCCTGGCAGAAGACACAACAAAAAATCCAGCTCCCAATCAGTGATCCTAAAAACAGCTGGGGAGGCCCTAACTGTCCTGGGGCCCAACAGGGGGCTGAGGGAACACCTACCCCCCACTGCAGTGCTGCATACAACACAAGGCAGCTATACCAGTGAACTCCAGCGCTCAACAATGCTATGGGAACCGCTATCTGGCCTCTTCTGTGCTCTTGCCTGCCAGGGTAATTCTGCCCAGCATCTGTGGGACCCTATGCCAAGTGGATACACCACTCTGCTACCTTGAGGCAGGGTTGGAACTCCTCCAGCCCCGTGATCAGGCAATCAAGCCTCAGTTATCTCCTTACTTACTACTTCTTTTCTCTCTTTATTCTCTCGCCCTTCTATCTTTCCCACCATAGTCAGTCTCAATGGGCCCAGATTTGTTGGGGTTTTTCCCCTCTTTTTCTTTCTGTTTTCTTCTTTTTCTCTCTTTTTCCTCTCTCTCCCTCTCTATCCTTTGATACACCACTCCTGGCTTCCAGGCCACAACCCTCCGCCTACAGCAACTCAACCCAAATAGCTTCACACCATGCAAAGCAGCTGTGACAACCCTCTACAGGGCTCTGCCCTGCTGAGGAAATCTCAGTCTGGCCTCTACAGTGATCTTGCCAACTAGGGCAATTCCGCCAAGCACCCGGTGGGACCC
>NW_022103914.1:11508963-11510101 GCF_000313985.2 Echinops telfairi
TATCTCTTAGACTCACAGAATTATAGCAATAAACAGGTTGGAAAAAATCATAGATACTTAAGAATGGAAGATGCTTTGACTCTCTTCCATGCAGCTCCAGTTCCTCATTTTCTAAGGAATTTCCTATATCAAACTATTTAAGATAAAAAGATGCCTAGTGTGTTCATAGGAGTCCCTAAGTGGCAGAAACAATTAAGCATGTGCCTATTAACAGAAAGATTGACAGGTTGAGGTCACCCAGAGTCGCCTCAATGGATAGAACTGGTGGCTACTACCAACAGAGTCTTCTTAGATTTCTTCATTTAGTGGGGTGGGGGGAAGGTGGGGGAGGACTCAAATGTTTCTGTAGGTCACATGTTCCTTCCTTCATTATCAAGTATGGAAATGAACTTCAGGTTCTGATTTGGATTCATATTTAATACTTTCTTCTACCAAGAAGTACTCTGTGACACCACAGATGTCAAGAAGGATGGGTTGTTCCTTTGTGATTTTGTGGCAAATTCAGCTTGTTATTTAGAACTATAGAAAGTATGAACAGAAAATCAGAACTAAATACCCAAATCTCAAGAAATTCTCTATTAATAATTGTTGTTAAATGCCATCAGTCAATTTAAGACAGTGGTTACACTTTGGTTTAGGATCTGAAAGATGTGCAGTTTGAAACCACCAGCTTCTCCATAGGAGAAAGACAGGGCTTTCTACTCCTATAAAAACCTACTGCAACAGTTCTACCTTGTCTTATTGTGTTACTTTGAGTCAGCATCAACTCAATGGCAGTGAGATAGAGTAAAACTTGGGTTTTATTGATTGTAATCTTCACTGGAGTAGATCATCACCAACCTTTTTGTCCGGTAGCCAAATCCTTAACCATTGCAACACCAGGGCTTTTTTATAATGGTAGAGTTAATTTACTTGTGTCCTTTAAGATCCCCCAGCCCACAAGTGGAAAAGCTAATTCCACATTATAAAATTCTTTGAGATATCTCCGTAAGTTAAGGTAACAGTAAAAGTTAAAATTAAATAGCAATAAAATCTGACTTAGACACAGAAAAGCTTACCAACTTACATGAAATACAGCTTAATGATTTAATCATCTTATTTTCTTACTTCTTGTTACTGTAACAGGATATAAATTCTA
>NW_022103914.1:11513481-11514993 GCF_000313985.2 Echinops telfairi
AGCACTTTATAAGTGATAATGATTAAATTTCAAATAAAAACAACTACCTTTTTAAACATTGATGTTGCTTATTCTTACCATGACATGGTAAACTTTTTCATACATATGGTATTCATAGATTCTATATATTAAAAACAACCTCTTTAATTTCTAGAACAGAGCAAATAATTTAAACCTTCAATCTTGCTCTATTTCTATGAAAATAACTGTGTGAGCACTCGACAGCACCTGCTAACTAGAAGTTGGAAAGAAATACAAGAGAATAGTTTCTTATAGTGCAAACAACATTACAACTGGGATAAGTACAGCTTATTGTTAGTATCAGGTCTATTATAGATTTTGTGTATGACCTCAGATAGGCCAGTTGCTTTCTCTTTCTCTGGGCCTTTACAACTTCTTTATCCATAAGATAAAAGGTTTAAACTGTCTTATCAGTATTTGTTTTTCAACCCATCTGTTCCTTTATACATAAAGTGGGGGAAATACTGACTTACTGAGGGAACAATAAGCAGTAAAGTATCCAAAATATCTGTATTCCACGTGAAATATCTTAATGCCTTGCACTATAAATGTTGGTCCTTGAAACACTTCTATGAGTGAAGAGCTACCTGCCTATGACATAGATTTTAAATAACTGAAATGGCGAATGTTTAAATTTAGACATCATACAGCTGTCATCAAAGAGTGCAGAGAGTGGCAGAACATCTGCTAAGTGGATACAGAAATAAGCTGACCTCTTTCCAAAAGGAAATTTACATGACTCATTGTATTTGCCTAGTAATCTAGGACTTCGTGTTTCAATGCTTCATCATGCCTGCTACTTTTCAGCTAAGAATATTTAATAAACTACTAGTAAGTACTTCCAAGACTTAGTCATCATTAATGATTCAAATACATACTAGAAAATGGGAAAAAGCCCAGAGATATTCCTGCCCTTGAGGAACTTAGTGTTCAACAGGAGGATAGACAGGTACGCCAAAGACCTAATTACCAGTCAAACATAGCAGAGTCCAGGTTCTGAAATGCAGGAATGTTATAAAAAAAAAAAAAAGATAAAGAAAAGAAAATATTAATAAAAAGAAAAATCTTTACTTTGATTTACAGGGATTCAAACAACTTTGATTCATTGTAACTGTCTTCTGGAAAAGTATTGCTCCAAGTATTGACAGTGAAGCTAAAGTTTTCTTTTCTTTTTTTTAATGCATCAAATGCTGATAATCTTATAAATTACAATATAAATAATTACTTCTATAGCTAAGAGAAAGACATAACAAAAATTGTTTATTATGTAAACATGTTTTCAGACATGGTAGTAATGCTATGGAATGCCAGCAATTAAAAAAAGAGCAACTCACTGCCATCGAGTCAATTCTGCTTTTAAAATGATAATAATTAAATTTCAATCATTGTGGTGGCATAGTGGGTTACACACTGGTCAGTTAACCACAAGGTTAGCAGTTGGAAACTGCAGGAGAAAGATGAGGCTTTCTACTCCTAGAGATTTATAGTGTT
>NW_022103914.1:11516022-11517875 GCF_000313985.2 Echinops telfairi
CATTGAAATGAGCAGACTCATTACTACCTGACAATTGTGATTTATATAATATTCAAAATGCTTCCAATATTTATAATATTAATCCCAAAGATTCTATCATTAACTCTTGATATCTCTGGTCTATTCTTGACTGTAATAGTCACAAAATTATAAGAAACCAAGAAGAAACAATATCCCTTCAATGTGGACGTATTATATTTGCAGTGTTGCATTTGGTAGTCCAGCACAAAACTAGCTGAATAAAAGGTTGAATGGGAGAGGACAACTAGCACATATTATGCTTGTGCTTCTTTCACTTCCTTAGATCAAGAATTCTCAAACATTTTGAGAAACAGGTCTTTATATTTCTGTAAAAGACTATTCATATGCGGTGGTAGGATCCAGCCAATTTGCACTAGTTTGGGCAGAACTGATACCAAATTCATTGTTAAGTTCAGAGAACTGATTGTTAAAATGGCACTTGTAATCAGGGTTCCCTCTAAGTGGGCAGCAGGGAAACTGCCCAATGCAGAAATCACAAATTTGTATTCCTTATTCTTTTTTTATGTTCATCTGCACAAGGGTACAAACAACACATTCTAAGCATCCACAGTAGTAATGTTCATTCATCCATGGGTCTAAAAATTTAGATAGAAGTATGCTTGTAAAAGTTAACCATTTCATAAAACTCATTATACTGTATGAAATAATAAACTACTCTTCTGTATATCATTTTAAAATCCTTAAGACTGTCATTAGGGGACTTCCGGCAAGATGGCAACTGAGTAACACATACCAGAGGGAATCTGCTAAAATCAGTGAAGGAGAGTCACTGAGAGGGAAATCGCACACTGCCACATTGCAGGAGGAACATCATAAAGATAAATAGGCACAGATCCACTAGGCTTTGAGGAGCTGGGTTTTTTGGCTTACCAATGCGGTGGCCAGCTAGGGTTTAACTTTAGCCCTGCCACTGCCTTGGCCAGAGCCAGGATCTTTTGGAGCCAGCCCAAGAGCTTTATCTCAACACAGCCACAGCTTGCTGTCACTTTGGGGAAGGGTTTAAACCCCTCCAACCCCACAGTCAGGATTGGAGCTCAGCTATCTTGCTACTTTTGTTTCCCTCTCCTCTCTATTTCCCCCCACAGTCTCAGCAGGCTCAGTTATTTTATTGTTTCTGTTAACTTTTCTCTCACACACTACTGCTGACCTCCAGGCTACTTCCCTTAGCCTAGGGCATTGACAAACAGTCCTCCACCCAGCTGGGGGAGCACCACCCTGTGAAGCATAACACAAGGCTGGGGAAATCCCGACCACCTTCCTCCAGGGGAAATTCCACCTGACCACCCACCCTCTGTCGTGCCTATAATCAGTCCACCTTCCTCCAAAGTAAATCCTGCCCACCTTCCTCTGGGAGAAATTCTTCCTGCCTACCTTCACTCTGCAGTGCTTAACACATGGCTGGAGAAATTCCACCCACCTCTACCAGGGGAAGTCCCACCTGCATTGCTAGGGGAGCCCCTACACATTCTCTGTAGTCACACGTGACTGAGACAACTTCCGCCCACCTGCCATGGTGCTTCACAAGGCCTAAGTCAGCTCGGCCAATACTTGCCAGCACTCCACGCTGCTGTGGGAACCTACGTGGCAATCTAACTGACCAGGGCAATTCCACCCACCATCCGTGTTGCTCTACAGAAAAGCGGCACACCCACCTGCCTTCCACAGCACTCCCATTTCAGGAGTCACCCACCCCCACCCTCTGCGGTGAACCAAGCTGTCATGGGCCACAACATCATTACTTCTTATGAGATTATGTAGTGCAGCACCATCCTTGTGGGTCCACAACCACCCAACCAGTATCCTCCTGAGAG
>NW_022103914.1:11518770-11523637 GCF_000313985.2 Echinops telfairi
AGCGAGGGAAAAACAAGCAGTCACATATACAGGTTCCCAAGTAAGAAAATGCTCAGACCTATCAGTGGACACTATGAAGAAGAAGAGAGAATGGAGTAACATATCCAAAAATTGAAGGAAAATAACACAAACCCAAGAATACTATACCCAGCCAAATTATCTATAAAGATCAATGGAGAAGTAAGAGTCTTCACGGACAAGAAAAACTCAGACTACGTTAAAAGAAACCCAGTCCTACAAAGATCTTTGCCGACCCAGTATAGGCAGAAGAACAGCACTCAACGAGCAAAAATAAGAGACCACCGTATAGAATCACCCCACACAGAGGGCAACAAGAGAAAACAGACCCCAAGATAACATTGGCTGAAAGGTGGAAAGAAGTCAAGAATGAATGACACCCCCACAGACACACATGCACAACACGCTGATAAGAAAGTGAGATAGGAAAACACCCAACACAAAAGGTATAAGATGACAGCACACAGTCCACAGATGGATGTAATAACACTGAATATCAATGGACTGAACTCAGGCATTAAAAGGCAGAGGCTAGCAGACTGGCATAGAAAACACAACACATCAATCTGCTGCCTACAGGAGACACCTCTCAAGATTACTGAAAAAATAGGCTGAGAATCAAAGGCTGGAGAAAAACATAACAAGCAAACACCAGTCCAAAAAAAGCAAGTGTTGAAATCCTAATCTCAGATAAAATTGACCTCAAAATGCAAACCATAAAAAGAGATAAGGAGGGACACTATAGAATGCTCAAGGAAACTGTAGACAAAGAACCATTAAGCATTTTAAACATATATTCAACGAATGAGAGACCCACTCAATACATCAATCAAAAGCTCCTGAAGACAAAATAAGAAATCACAGGGTCAACAATTATAGTAGGTGACTTCAATATACCATTCTCTGGGAAAGATAGATCACAGAGAAGAAACTCAACAAGGAGGCTACAGATCAAACAGTACAATTAAGCAGTTTGACCTGATAGATATTTACAGATCTCTCCACCCAAATACGAAAAAAAAATCCACATTCTTTTCAAACCCACATGGCACATGTTCAAAAATAGACCACATGCTGGGGCATAAGTTGAACCTGCATAAATTTAAACACATTGATATCATATAGACCTCTCTCTGATCACTGTGCCATAAGGCTGGAACTCAACAAAAGGAAGATGAATAAAACAAGGGCAATCAATCTGAGGATGAAAAACTCACTATTGAAAAAGGAGTGTGTACTGGCCCAGATTAAAGATGAAATTAGGAAATTTTAGAAACCAATGAGAACGAGAACACGATGTATCAAAATTTATGGGACACAGTAAACACAGTCATCAAAGGAAGTTTCATAGCAATACATGCACACATGAAAGTGGAAGAGAGACTTATGATTGATATGCTGGTGCAAAACTTACAGCAACCAGATCAGCGTCAACAGGAAAATCCTACTAATAGCAAAAGACAACAAATTTAAAAATCAGAGCTGAGATTCAGGAGAGGGAAAATAAGAAAACTATGGGGAAAAATAAGTCTGCTAAAAGTTGGTTCTTTGAAAAGATAAAAGAATCGGCAATCTGCTGGCAAACCTAAGCAAAGAAAGGAATGAACAAATTTCAATAGCAAGGATGAGGGATGAGGAACATTACAACAGACCCCAATGAAATCAAAAGGATAATTACACAGCACTACAAAGGACTGCACTCCAATGAATTCAACAACTTGGAAGACATGGACAAATTCTTGGAAAAACAATCCCTCCTTAGACTATCCCCAAAGGATGCCAAGAATCTCAACACACTCATAGCAATAGAAGAAATAGACAAGGTTATCAAGGGATTACCAACCAAAAAATTCCCTGGACCAGATGTCTTCACAATAGAATTCTACCAAGCGTTTAGGAAAGAACTGACACCAAACCTACACAAGCTCTTCCAGAACATAGAAAAAGATGGAAAACTCCCAAACTCTTTCTATGAAGCTAGTACAACTCTGATACCAAAAGCGGGCAAGAATCCCACAAAAATCGAAAACTACACACAAATATCCCTAATGAACATCGATGCAAAAATCTTTAACAAAATACTGGCCAAAAGAATACAAAAGTATATAACACATTCATCCATTGTGTCAGACACATTTGCACAAGCTGCCATCATCATTTTCAGAGCATTATCTTCCCACTTGAGCCCCTGCTATCAGCTCCCCATTTCTTCTCCCTCCCTTTCCCAGCTACCCTCACTCATGAAGCCTTGATAAGTTATAGATTATTATCTTCAGATCTTACATCATCCTCTGTCACCCCTCTCCCACTTTTCTATTGTTCATCCCTCTGAGAAGGGGTTATAATTTGATCCACATGATTGATTCTCCTTTTCTCCCCCAACCCTCCCCTAATCCTCCTAGTATTTCTACTCTCCTTGTTGTCCCTGAAGGGTTTATCTATCCTGGATTCCCTGTGTTGTGGGCTTTTATCTGTAGCAGTGTGCATGTTCTGGTCTAATCCGATTTGTAAGGTAGAATTGACATCATGATAGTAGGGGGAAGGAAGCACTAAAGAACTAGAGGAAAGTTGTGTGTTTCATCGGTACTGTTCTGTACCATGACTGGCTCATCTCTTCCCTGTGACCCCTCTGTGAGGGAATGTCCAATGTTCTACAGATGGGCATTGGGTCTCCACTACATGCCCCACCCCCATTCACATTGGGTATGATTTTGTTCTGGGTCTTAGATACCTGATACATGATCCCACTGACGCCTCATGATCACATAGGCTGCTGTGCTTCTTCCATGTGGGCTGTGTTGCTTCTCAGTTAGATGGCCATTTATTTATCTTCAAGCCTTTAAGACCCCAGGCTTTATCTTTTGATAGCCAGGCACCATCAGCTTTCTTTGCCATATTTTTTTATGCACCCATTTTTTCTTCAGCGATCATGTTGGGAAGGTGAGCATCACATAATGCCGAGTTATTACAATAAAGTGTTCTTGCATTGAGGAAGTGCTTGAGTTGAGGCCCAATGTCCATCTGCAACCTTAATCCTTAATATATAAATATGAGTACATAGTTCTACTCCCCTCTCAGTATATATAAATATATTTACATATGTACATGCATGTATTTAGACCTCTATAAATGTCTTCTGTCTCCTGGTTCTTCCCTCTATTTCCTTTGACTTTTCTCTTATGCCACCATCATGTTTGGCCTTCATTCAGGTTTAGCTGCTACATTGTCCTTGATTAAGCCCCACTAAGTATTCTATGCTCTTCTCTCTGTTGATTTTAGTTAACTTGTTGCTCCCTTGTCCCTAGTTGGTTCCACCCCCTCCTTTAGCTTCTCCCACTTCCCATTCTCTTGTATTCTCCCAGAACTATTGGTCCCATTCTTTTCATCTCCGAATTTTTTATCCCACCTTTCTTATCTAGATAGACATCCAGAGACATTACTAAGCGCAAAAACTAGGCAAAGCTAAACAAAACAACAAAGAAGTCAAGACCAAGAAACAATAACAAAAAAATAAAAATAAAAAAACAAACAAAAAGAAAGTGATGACAAAATGGAAAAGTCTATAAATAGCTCAAGGTCTCTGTTGGCCTTTACGAGTGTTTTCCAGTCGAGTCTGATGGGGTGCCACACTCTGTCTCCCAAGTCTATTTTTGGTATTCCCTAAGGATTTCATCACTTTTGCTTCCTTTTCTGCTCTGTTGCATGCCCTTAGTGTTTCGCCCCAGCGTCATGGGGTCAGATTGTGCACTATTCCCTCACTGTGTCTCCAGTGTTATTCCCTACAGCGCTATGCTTTAGTGAGGGACATTGTGGTGGGGCCATCCCTATGGTCCTCTCTGTGTTTTGTCTGCTCTGAGTAGGAATATTGTCCTTGGGGCTTTGTGGGCCAGGGTATCCTCCCCTCCCTCTCCATTCCCTTTTGTTTTTCCTGTGTGCTCTAATCAGATATGCCCCTCTCTTGAAGCTGTAGCCCCAGTGCTATCCTCTGAAGTGCAGTCTTCTGGGTGGGGGGGTGGGGGGTGTCCACATGGTTGGAATTGGGGCTGGCCCCGCAGACCTCTCTATTGGTTACCTGGTACATGCTGGTATATTTGTATCCACCAGCAGGGCTGCCACCAGGCACACACATACACACTCACACGCAAACACACACTTATCAGAAAAAATTTTTACCAACCACACATACACACATGCACACACATACCCACCAGTGCCACCACCAAGACACATGCACACACATAGGCATACATGAACATACATGGTCCCACCAAAAAGGAGGGCCACCAGCCCCCACTCCCCCCACCCCACCACATACCCTTTAGGACTGCCACCTGGATGAGTGCCACTAGACTCATACAAACACACATCCATGCACATATATGCACGCATGTACCCACCAGAAATCCTGATACCTTCCCCCACACACACACCAAGAGTATTATCAATTACCACCACAACAGACATATATATATATTCAACAGGAAGACTGCCATCACATACACATGCACATATGCACACACACACATAACTACCAGGAGGCTGACACAAGCCACTGACACATAGTGCCAGTTACATAATCTCCTGTTAACGTGAGCAATGGGGTAGAGTCTAGCCTGTCAATCAGGTCGCAGCTTGATGACCTCACTTTGAGACATGACAGAGATAAATAGCTCACTGGAGACCAGACCCAATCTCTGCTACACATTCCCGATGACAAGCCAGATGGAGCTATGCTGATGGAACCAGAACGCTGGAGCTGGAGGAGCCACATGGAGATCCATGCCAGCGCCCAGATGCTACCACCACCACTGGATCCACAAGACTTTTCACCAACTGGCCTGTGATCTTC
>NW_022103914.1:11523959-11525367 GCF_000313985.2 Echinops telfairi
GCACTGCATCTACTAGGAAGACTGTCACCACCACTCACACTCCACACACATGTAACCACCAGGTGGATCACCAGCACATATGCACGTGTGCTCTTCAGGAGGCCTGCCACAAACACACACATATATGTATCCACTAGGAGGATTGCCACCACATACTGTATACATGTACCCACCAGGAGGACCATCACCACATGCACTCTCATACCCATCAAGGGAACTGCCACCACACACATGCCACCCAGAGGAATGCTACCACAGATGGGTACATGGAAGAATGGGGCTGGTGACAGTCTTCCTGGTAGGCTCATTTGTGGAAGTTGGTGGCAGTCCTCCTGGTAGGACATGTGACTGAGTGGGTACATATGTATATGGGGGACTGGTGGCAATGTTTTTTATGGGTATGTATCTGGGGGCAGGGGAAGCTGGTAGCAGTTTTCACAGTGTATACATGTGTGTGTGTGTATACATGTGTGCCTGTGGCTGATGGAGATCATTTTGGTGAATATGTGTGTCTGAGGGGTGGGGAGTTGATTGATACAGACACATATTTGCATGTATATGTATGGTTGGTTGGTGGCAGTCCTCCTGAAGGGTACACATTGTGTGTGTGTGTGTGTGTGTGTAGCTAGTGGCAGTTCTCCTGATGGTACATGTGTCTGGGGTGAGGGGATCGATCAGTGGATTGCTAGTGGCAGTCCTCCTTATGGGTACATGTTTCTCTGTATGAGTGTGTACGGGGGACTGATGGCAGTCATCCTTATGGGTACATGTGTATGTGTATGTGTGAGCTGGTGGCAGTCCTGGCAGGTATGTGTGAGCATGTAAATGTCTATGTGCAGGGGTAAGTGGTGGCTGTCATCCTGGTGGATGTGTGTGTGTGGATGTGTATGTCCAGGAGAAATGCATTATTAGTTGCAGTCCCCCTGATCGATATGTGTGCACGAGTATGTGTATACGTATGTGTGGTTGGTGGCTGTCCTCCTGGTGGGTTCATGTGTCTCTGTGTGTGTATGGGGGACTGGTGGCAGTCTTCCTCCTGTTATGTGTGTGTTGTGTGTGCGTGTGTGTTGACAATGTTTTTATTGGCTACCTGTGTGTGGTGACAATCCTCCTGGTGGATATGTGCGTGTGTGTGTGTGTGTGTGTGTATGTGTGTGTGTGTGTGTGTATTGACAGTGTGTCTGTTGGTGTTTCTGATGGCTACCTTTGTATGATGGCAATCCTCCTGGTGGATATGTGTGTGCATATGTGTGTGTGTGTGCATGTGGACTGCTGATAGCAGTCCTGGTGCTGGTGTGTATATGTGTGTATGTGTATGATATGTAAGAACTTCTTTGGTAGATATGTGTTTATGTGTGTTCCTGGTGGCAGTCCTTCTGATGAGTACACATGTGTGCATGCGTGTGTG
>NW_022103914.1:11526030-11527861 GCF_000313985.2 Echinops telfairi
AGGTTTAGAGGACTTGAATGGGGCCTCCATCATCACAAATTCTGTGGCCTTGGTTAGAAATTTGGATATAGCTAAGGACACATGCTGCTTGATACCCACTCAAAGACTTGATTAAGAACCCTCTGTCCTCAGTCCTAATTGGGATCTAAAAGGCAGGCTCTGCCTCCAGTGTGACTGCATGCTGTTGATGATGATAGCTCTTCAAACCTTCCAAAAGCTCTTCAAATAGCAGACATGACTATTTCTTCACATGTAAGCTGGTCCTGAGTGTTCAGGTCTCCAGGGAAGGAGGAGAAAGAGTCTGAGTAGGTAGTCTTTGAGGGAAACCCACTTAAAGTGAGGCAGTATCTGTCCTAATATGAATACCTGCCTCATTGTGATGGTGTCACTGATGATAAGGGCCCCAGGGGGGTACCCAGGGCATGAATCTGGAGCCCAGTCAACAAGTCCAATGAGCAAGTGAGGCTAACCTGCATACAATTATGACCTGTGTGAGACAGGTTGGGGAGCAGGAATGTGGAAGCCATGTTTGGAAGGGCAGTTCTGGTCCTCAAGTGGACCAGCCAGTTGTAGCCCTTGCTGAGGGGATGCCCACTACACCTCGCTCCATAACTTTGCCACCATTCTCTCCACCGGCTTCTTTTGTGCTGACTAGCTTGTGCATCCCGGTGTGTTCTAGCTGTGTCACTGTCTATTTGACTGCTCTATAGCATTCCTTCTCTTGCTGCCTGGGCAGTTGGAAAGGTCAGCCACCCTCTTGGCCCCTATCACTGACCAGCGATGATGAAAGGATTCCCATTTTCATATGACCAGGGACAGTTTAGGGAAGTGTTAGAGTTAGTGTTAGTGTCAGGTTTAGGATTAAAATTAGAGTTAAGGTTAATGCTGAGGGTTAGGCTGAGGGCTGGGATTAGTATTAGGGTCGGGATTAGGATTAGTGTTATGGTTATGGTTAGGATTAAATTAAGGGTTAGAACTAAGGTGACCAGACATCCTGCTTTTGGCGGGAGAGTCCCGATTTTTAATAATTTTCCCATGTCCCGCGGCATTTTTTAAAAGTCCCAGTTTTTGGAAAGAATGGATGACAGGCTGGGGTATACGGTTTTCAGCTGCCATGTGGTTATTTCGCCAGGATATGAGTTTTATCAATGGTGTCCTGCTTTACCAATGTTAAAATCTGGTCACCTTAGGTTAGACTAAGTTGAGGGTTTGTGTTAGGGTTTGCATTAGCATTAGTGCTGTGGTTAGGGTTAGGGTTAGGGTTAGGATTAGTTTTAGCATTAGCATTAGGTTAAGTGTTGGTGTTAAGGTTAGTGTTTTGGTTAGGGTTAAGAATAGGGTTAGGGTTAGGGTTAGGGTTTGTGTTAGGGCTAGGGTCAGGGTTAAGTTTAGCGTTTGTTTTAGGGTTAGGGTCAGTTTAGGATTAGGATTAGGGTTAAGGTTAGTGTTTGGGTTATGGCTGGTGTTAGATTTAGGGTTAGGGTTAGCATTAGGTTTAGGGTTAGGGGTCCTTACCCTAGGCTTGGTGTTAGACTTAGTGTTAGGGTTAAGGTTAGGGTTGCTGTTTGACATAGGTTTAGGGTTCCTATTAGTGTTAATGTTTGGGTTATTGTTATGGTTGGTATTAGACATACTTTTAAGGTTAGGGTTGTTAGGGTTAGGGTTAATGTTAGGGTTAGGGTTATTATTAGGGTTAGGTTAGAGTTAGTCTTAGGGTTAGCTTTAGGGTTAGGTTAGGCTTGATGTTAGACTTATGGTTAGGGTTAAGTTTAGGGTTGGTGTTAGAGTTAGGGCTAGGTTTAGGCATAGGGTTAGGTATGATCTAGGGTTA
>NW_022103914.1:11528480-11529752 GCF_000313985.2 Echinops telfairi
GTGTTAGACTTAGGGTTAGGATTGGGGTTAGCATTAGGTTTAGGGTAGGGGTAATGTTGACCTTGTTGTTAGACTTAGTGTTAAGGTTAAGGTTAGGTTTGGTGTTAGACTTAGGGTAAGGGTTAGTTTTAGATAACATTAAGGTTAGTTTTAGGGTTAGGGTTAAGGTTAGGATTAGGCTTGGTGTTAGATTTAGGGTTAGAGTTAGGCTTGCTATTAGACTTAGGGTTGTGGTTAGGTTTGGTGTTCAACTTAAGGTTAAGAATGCTGCTGCAGTTTAGTGTTTGGGTTAGAGTTAGTGTTAGAGTTAGGGTTAAGCTTGGTGTTAAACTTAGGGTTAGGGATAGGGCTGGTGTTAGTTAGTGTTACGGGTATGGTTAGGTTTAGGGTCATGGTTAGTGATAGATTTAGGGTTAGGGTTAGGGTTAGGGCTATGGTTAGGGTTAGGGTTGGTTTCTGACAGGGTTAGGTTTAGGGTTAGGGTTGGGTTTTGACTTAGGGTTAGGGTGCTGTTAGACTTAGGGTTAGGGTTAGACTTATGCTTAGATTTAGGTTTAGTATTCATTTAGAGTTAGGATTATGGGTAGGAGTAGGGTTAGACTTGGTCTTAGACTTAGTTTTAGGGTTAGCATTTGGGTTGGTGTTAGATTTAGGGTTAGGTTTGTGTTAGAGTTACAGTTTGTGTGAAACTTAGGGTCAGGGTTTGGGTTAGAGTTAGTGTTTTGTTAGATTTAGGATTAGGGTTAGGCTTATGGTTAGTGTTGGAGTTAGGATTAGGCTTAGAGTTAGGGTTGGTGTTAGATTTAGGGTTAGGGTAAGGTTTGGTGTTAGCTTTAGGGTTATGGTTAGGGTTAGGGCTAGGGTTAGCGTTGGTGTTAGGTTTAGAGTGAGGGTTCATGTAGGCTAACCTTTAGAGTTAGTTTTGGTTTTTGACAGCGCTAGAGTTGGTGTTGCACTTAAGTTTAGGGTTAGGGTTAGGGTTAGAATTAGGGTAAGGGTTAGGGTTAAACTTGGTGTTAGACTTGTGGTAGGGTTAGGCTTAGGTTTGGTGTTAGAGTTAGTGATAGGATTAGGTTTATGGTTAGAGTCAGGTTTATGGTTTGTGTTAGATTTAGGGTTAGCATTTTGGTTAGAGTTAGAGTTGGTTTTAGACTTAGGGTTAGATTTAGGGTTTGGTTTGGTGTTAGACTTAGGGTTAGGGTTAGGTATATGGTTATTCTTAGAGTTTGGTTTAGGTTTATAATTAGTCTTAGAGTTAGGAATAGGGTTAGT
>NW_022103914.1:11532345-11533228 GCF_000313985.2 Echinops telfairi
TTGTAGTTAGACTTAGGGTTAGGCTTAGGCTTGCTGTTAGGCTTTGGGTAAGGTTTAGGGTTAGGATTATGTTTGGTGTTAGACTTGCCGTTAGGTTTAGGGCTGGTGTCAGACTTAAGGTTAGCTTAGGGTTAGGCTTAACTTTAGGCTTAGAGTTACAGTTAGGTTAGGTGTTAGACTTAGGTTTACATTTAGGGTTAGGATTGGTGTTATACTTAGGGTTAGGGTGAGGGTGAGGGTGAGGTTTAGGGTTAGCTTGACTGTAAGGCTTAGATTTGGTGTTAGATTTAGGTTTAGGTTTAGTGTTAGTTTTGGTGTTAGGGTTAGAGTTGAGGTTAGGGTGAGGGTGAGGTTTAGGGTTAGCTTGACTGTAAGGCTTAGATTTGGTGCTAGACTTAGGTTTAGGTTTACTCCTAGTTTTGGTGCTAGACTTAGGGTAAGGTTTAGGGTTAGGCTTATGGGTAGGTTTAGAGTTAGTCTAAGGTTTAGGGGTAGGGTTAGGGTAGGCTTGGTGGTAGACTTTTGGTTAGTGTTAGTTTTAGGTTTACTGTTAGAGTTAGAGCTAGGGTCAGGGATAGGGATAGATTTAGGGTTAGTGTTATGGTTATAGTTTGTGTTAGTTTGTTTTGAGACTTAGGGATAGAGTAGTTTTACAGATAGGTTTAGGATTAGGGTTGGTATTAGACTTAGAGTTAGAGTTAGTGCTGCTGTTAGACTCAGGGTTAGGGATACTTTTGGTGTTTGACAAAGGTTTAGGGTTGGTGTTGCGCTTACATTTAGGGTTAGGGTTAGGTGTTAAACTTATGGTTGGGTTAGGGTTAGAGTTAGTGTTAGGGCTAGGGGTTCAGTTAGGGTGAGAGTTATGATTTGAGTTAGACTTAGG
>NW_022103914.1:11533328-11534512 GCF_000313985.2 Echinops telfairi
CTATCTGTACCAGTGTACATCCTCCGGCCCAGCTGGATTTGTAAGGTAGAATTGGGATCATAGTGGAGGGTGGGGATGGGGGTGGGGGAGGAAGCATTCAAGAACTAGAGGAAAAGTGTATGTTTCAACATTACTACACTGCACTCTGACTGGCTCGTCTCCTTCCGGTGACCCGTCTGCAAGAGGATGTCCAATTGCTCATAGATGGGTCCTGGGTCCCCACTCTGCACTCCCCCTCATTCACAATGCTATGATTTTTTTGGTCTTTGATGCCTCATACCTGATCCCTTCGAGCCTCGTGATCTCACAGGCTGGTGTGCTTCTTCCATGTGGGCCTTGTTGTTTCTCAGCTAGATGGCTGCCTGTTTATCTTCAAGCCTTTAAAACCCCCGACGCTATATCATTTGATAGCCATGCACCATATGCTTTCTTCACCACATTTTCTTATGCACCCACTTTGTCTTCAGTGATCATACCAGGTGAATATGTTTTTATACAATGAGGGGGAAATAGATCTATGTACATATATTTATAGGTTTAATATTAAGGAAACAGATGGACAGTGGGCCCCTACTCAATTACTCCCTTAACACAAGAACACTTTGTTCTAAAAATTCGCCAGTCTGAGAAGAAGGTACTTTTTAATAAGCAATTAATTGGTCTTGCAAAATTCTGTCAAGAAATATCCAGCTTTGTTTCTATCACTGAGACCATATTGTCCAATGATTGTTCCTTCCTCCTTGCTTCCAACTTTTGCATCCTAACTATCAATAATTATCAACTCATCTTGAGTACACATTTAATTAATTTCAGACTGAAGGCACTGGTAGAATTCTTTAATTTCTTCATTACTAGCTTTAGTGGCTGCTGCCTAAATTCGAATAATTGTTGTATGGATTGGACTTCCTTGAATGGGGATATATATTATCCGATCAAAGATGGTATTATATTTCAAGTAGATCTTAAAATATTATTTTTGATGATGCCATTCCCAGGATAGTCGATCATCTGATTTTATGATTTCAAATGGCCAATGCCAGTCCATTTCAGCTCATTAATACCTAGAATACCAATCTTTATGTATTCCATTTCATTTTATCTGACTCCCTAAATTCATACTTTGTACATTTCATGTTCTAGTCCTTAGATTTTTGCAGTTGTTTCTTCTTATTATGAGTTGTGCC
>NW_022103914.1:11536457-11537790 GCF_000313985.2 Echinops telfairi
GTGACCCTCTTCAAACCAGAAAGCAGCTGTGCCACCTAAAGAAACACGGCCCAGTTCAGCACCACCCTCACAATTGTTGATATCTATATTGGAGCCCATTGCTGCAGCCAATGTGTCAATCCATCTCATTGAGGTCTTTCTCATTTTTCACTGCTCCTCTACTCTACCAAGCATTATGTCCTTCTCCAGGAACTGGTCTCTCCTAATAACATATCCAAAGTACTCGAGACAAAACCTTACCATCCTTACCCTTAAGCTGCATTCTGGCTGTACTTCTTCCAAGACAACTCTGGTTGTTCTTTTGGGAGTCCGTGGTACCTTCAATTTTCTTTTCCAATACCAGACAACCTGGGAAAAGAGTGATACAGAAGTAGCAGAAAGAGCCAGAGCACAAAAGAGAACAATATGCTTCTTGGTCCACAGACTGAGTGAAGCTGGGTACTGTTGAGTAGGAAACCCACTGGTAGACAGGGGTGCCTCCATGCACTTAACTGGGGGAGCCTGGTTTATTGATTCACAGAGCTAGACTTGAGTGTCTTCAGTAGAGTGGTTTGCCCTTTGGGCATCTATGAGCAGTACTAAAAGAGTTTTGTAACATTCATGGATCAACTTAGTTTTATTATCATACCACTATGAAGTCAGAGGAAGTCAGCAGCCATCTCTATGCCATTCTGACAATTATTTAACCATATCACAGTAAAAATAAAATAATAATTCTTAAGTGACTTTTATTATATTAATTACTTTATTAAACAAATAATTATTGGGAATCAGCTATGTGCCAGGCCCCTATCTTAGCCTCAGAGAGTGTAGAACAGTAAACAATAGGTGAATTCCCTATCTTAATCTACAAAGATTCTTAGAGATAACCCTGCAAATAAATGTATGATTATAGTCATGAATGATAATAATATGAAGAAAAACAAATCAATGCATTCTGTTAATTTAGCTCAATTGGTAAAAAAAAAAAAGCCTGTGTTTTGCTTCTATTACTTCATCGATTAGGTCCTGTATTGCCCTTTGGTGCGTGTATTTCACCCCCTCTATCGTGGACTTCATCTCCTTTGTCATTGCCTCCTTGTTCTGCCTTGCTTCCCTTATCTCCTTTTTTACCCCAGGCAGTCTTCTGAAGATTTCTTTTTGTGGCAGATCCACACCTGATCCTTCTATGAGTGTCATTAGCACCTCTATTGTGTTTTGTCTTCCTTGCTTTCTTGTTGAGGGTGTTGCGGTATGTTGCTGTTTATGTGTCATTTTGGAAGAACTGGGTGCCATGTTTCTGGGAGACAAAGGGCCCTGACCTCTTTCTCTGTGTGACTGGTAAGAGTGTTTT
>NW_022103915.1:0-1867 GCF_000313985.2 Echinops telfairi
ATTTAACTGTTTCTTTCTTGTATTATATATTTATCTGTATATGATTTAACAGTTCATTTCTTGTTATATATCTAATTATCTTTATAAACAAAGATATTACATTATCAGCAATTTGGTTTTATCTCTCTAGAGAACCCTGTCTAACACACCACCCTTCAGTTATTCCCACTTGTGTTTATCGGCCAGGCTGGCACAATAAACTATCTCACCTACTAACTATTTACGTGATCTATACAGGCAGAAGAATGCTAGAGCAGGTGAACAGCAGTTCAACTCAAATCACTGTAATAGAGAGTCCCGGCCCTCAATCAATTCCTAGACTTGAGCCAGTTTACAGACCCACAGCCCCTTGAATGAGGGGAAGGTCAAGCCCTTTGAAGAAGGACCCTGTTACATTGTCAACGGTTTATACTGTTAGTCTTTCTTCTAGCCTTCCCCAAAGGGACCTACAGCCATTTACAAGAGTGACTGCTCATTGCAGTGCGGAGGAGAGGGGAGAGGGGAAACAATGAAGCTTTATGGGGATTACTGGACACTGGCTCTGCACTGACACTAATTCCAGGACACCCAAAATGTCTTGAAGGCCCACCACTCAGAGTGGGGACACATGGATGTCAAGTGATTAACAGAGGTGGTTTCGTTGCTTGAGAAAATGAATACTTCTGACTCTCACAATTCTACCTCAGGGAGCATTGACTCTTCAGTCATGTGCCATCATTTAGTCCAAAGGGAGCTTCATTGCCTGTCTCTTCTATTGAAGGTCACAATGGTCCATGATATCGATGACATTATGCTAATTGGCCCCACCAAGGAAGATGTATCAAAGACTCTAGACTCATTGGTACAACATCTGCGTGCAAGAGGGTGGGAAATCAACCAAATGAAGATTCAGGAACCATCCACCTCCAAAAAATTTCTAGGGTTCCAGTGGTGTGGGTCACGTCAATATAGTCCTACTAAAGTGAAGGATAAGCTATTGTATCTGACTTACACCAACTAGTGTGCCTCCTCAGATTTTGGAGGCAACAGATACCACATTCGGGTGTGCTACTCAAACCTGTTTATCGAGTGACGTGAAAGGTCACCAATTTCATGTATTGCCCAGAACAAGAAAAGGCTCTGCAACAGGTTCAGGCTGCCGTGCAAGCTGCTTTGCCACTGGGACCATCTGATCCAGCTGACCCGATGGTGCTGGAAGTGTCGGTTGCAGTGTGGAGTCTTTGGCAGGCACCTATTGGCAAATCACAGCATGGACCCTTGGGATTTTGGAGTAAAGTTCTGTCATCCTCTGCAGACAAGTACTCCCTTTTTGAAAAACAGCCATTGGTCTGCTACTGGGCCTTAGTCGAGACTTAACTCCTCATCATGGACCACCAAGTCACCATGGGGCCTGAGCTGCAGATCCTGAACTGGGTATTGTCTAACCCACAGAATCATAAACTTGGACGTGCAGAGCAAAAATCCATCATTAAATGGAAGTGGTATGTATGAGATTGGGCTAAAGCAGGACCTGAAGGTACAAGTAAGTGTGAAGAAGTGGCCCAAATGCCCACAGTCCCCACTCCTGCCACAGTGCCTGCCTTCTCCCAGTCTGCATCTGTGGCCTCCGGGGGAGTTCCTTAGGATAAGTTGACTGAGGAACAGAAAATCCGTGTTTAACTTACTGATGGCTCTGCACGATATGCAGGTGACCCTTGTAAGTGGACAGCAGCAGCAGCACTACATCCCCTTTCTGGGATCTCCCCGAAGGAGAGTGGTGAAGGGAAATCCTCACAATGGGCAGAACTTTGAGCACTGCACCTGGCCATTCAGTTTTCCTGGAAGGAGAGATGGCCAAATGTGAGACTGTATACTGATTCATGAGCTA
>NW_022103915.1:2120-9203 GCF_000313985.2 Echinops telfairi
GAACAAAGTGCACATAGTGGCAGGGATGGAGGTTATACTTGGATGCAGCAACATGAACTTCCTCTCACCAAGGCCACTGCCACTGCTGAGTGACCCAACTGCCACCAGCAGAAGCCAACATGGAGCCCGAGATATGGGACCATTCCTCGCGAGACCAACCAGCAACCTGGTGATAGGTTGATTACATAGGACCGCTTCTGTCATGGGGGTGGGGGGAGGGCAGTGTTTTCTTCTTGCTGAAATAGACACCTACTCTGGATATGGATTTGCCTTTCCTGCACGCAAAGCTTCTGCCAAAACTACCACTCGTGGACTTACAGAAGGCCTTATCCAGTGGCATGGCATCCCACATAGCATTGTTCCAGATCAAGGAACTCCCATCACAGCAAAGGAAGTGCGGCCATAGGCCCATGCCCATGGAATCCACTGGTCGTGTCATGTTCCTGATCATCCTGAAGCAGCTGGCTTGACAGAACAATGGAATGGCCTCCTAAAGACACAATGATGGTGCCAGCTAGGTGGCAACACCTTGCAGGCCTGGGGAAGTGTTCTCCAAGCGCCTGTACATGCTCTAAACCATCAGCCAATGCATGGTGCTGTGTCTCCAATAGACAGGCTTTATGGGGTCAGGAACCCAGGGCTGGACGCTGAAGAGGCACCACTCTTGTTATTCCTAGTGATCCACTTGCAGAATTGTTGCCTCCTGTCCCAATAACTCTATGCTCCTCAGGCCTGGGGGTCCGAGTTCTGAAGGAAGGAAGTCTCCCACCTGGGAACACAGCACGGATTCCACTGCACTGGCAGCACAAAATGACGCCTGCTTACTTTGGGCTCCTCAGGCCTCTGAATCAACAGGTCAGGAAGGGTGCTGCTGTACTGAGCGGTGTGGTTGACCCTGATTACCAAGGGGAACTTGGACTGGTGCTACATATTGGAGGTAAAGAAGAATATGTCTGGAATCCAGGAGATTCCCTAAGCCGTATCTTAGTTTTACCATGTCCTGTGATTAAAGTAAATAGCAATCTACAGCAACCCAAGCTTGACAGGACTGCGAAGAACCCAGATCCCTCAGGAATGAAGGTCTGGGTCACCTAACCAGGCAAAGAGCCACGACAAGCTGAGGTGCTGTCCAAGGGCAAAGGAAATGCAGAATGGGTAGTGGAAGGAGGTAGTTTTAACTTTCAGTTATAGGCCACTTGATCAATTGCAAAAGTTAGGATTGTGGTTGTCAGTATTACTTCTTTATATGTGTCTCTTGAATACCTCTCTATTTCTCATGTACAACATACCAGATACAAATAGACTTAGAGTGTTTTCATTTATGTGTATGATAGATATATGATGTTAGGTGTAAGTGTGATTTCATTAGTGTCTGGAAATATCATGGCTTAATAATTGTGTACAATTGACTAGTTGGCAAGGAATGGACTGTGATAGGTTTATTATGCCAACTAGGCTTCCATAGGAACACGTGGGTGGAGTTTAATATCTAATGAAGTGCTCCAAGGGAATGCTATGTAAAAACGGCGGCTGGCCCTCTCCGTTGGAGGATTCACCTTCCGCTGGCCTCTCGGAGCCCACTGCCCTCTCTTCTCCCTCGGACCTGCTCCTCCGTCAGCAGCGTGGCCTCCAAGGATGATCCTGCCCGTTCTCAGCGAACCCAAGACGGAAGAAAGAGGATTGTCTGGATCACTTCTCAATCAGATATCTTACAAGCTTCATTTGCTCGAGACCCGTATCCAGGCATCAACGCCAGGGAAGAACTTGCCAGAGACACCGCCGTGGCGGACAACAGAATCTCCCTGTGGTTCCCAAACCGCAGAAGTGACAGCTCAGGATGAGCCGACTGAGCTCGGGCCTGCTCCGGAAGACCCGCGCCCCGTGCCGCCTCCCACCGCTTCCCAAGCCAGGGCGCCGAAGGCAGACAGACGCACGAGGACTGTCATTATCCAAGATCAACCGCCTGCCTGGTGCAAGCCTTCGAGAAGCAGCGATTCCCTGAGATGACAGCCCGCCGAGAACTGGCTCGACAGACAGGCCTTCCGGAATCACGGATTTGCAAGTGGTTCCAGAACCGAAGGTTCGGCACCCTGGGCACATCAGGGTGCCCCTGGATCCCTGCGGGCTCGACTGATGCAGCTCCAGTTCTGTCTTCACGTGGCCGGTTCTGCAGCCACTGGAGCACAGTGCACCCATAGATGCCCAAAGACCACACAGAGACTCGACTTGAACCTCTTCAGCAGTGGAAGCCAAGATTCCCAAAAGACAGGACACGCTTTCATGTGTGGCGCAGTGGCAACAGCCCTCATTGTGGGAGCATCCAAACCTGTCCTGACAGGGCCCGGCTCCTACACACACAGCAGCCCCAGTGGAATGGGGGCCTGGGCTGGCCCTGAGCGTGAGTGCCCAGCGGGGAGATACACCTGCTCAACCAGCAGGCAACACTGCTGCAGGGAACCCCTCCTCTGCTTGACCCAAGCTGGCAACAGGGCACCAACTTCTTGGACCAACTCCTCGATGATCTGGAAATTCAGCAGAATGCCTGAATCATTGGTGAATCAGCAGGAACCAGGCCTGGAATCTGAGCCACCACTGCAATTCCCCATCAGCGAGGAGCTCTATCAGGAGCACCTCAGAGACTTTTAAAACGCCCCTACGACCCGGAAAATGCACCACAACCCTCTCAAAACATCAATAATACCTTATATGCTTAAAAAAAGATAAAGAAAGCACTAAAAGGATTTAAAACCAGCTTTAAGGACCCACAAACCAGCAAAATAACAAAAACACTGATATATGTAAAAAACAACAGAAACACGATGAAACCCTTAAAAAAAGCACCCTAAAGGAATAAATATGTATAGTTATGTATTATATAATTAATTGTGTATCATTTATTTCATATATAATATATATTATTTATATGAATATAATTTCCATATAATATAGAATTATTTTACATATTATATATATAAAACCTAACACACCCAAAAACCTTTCAAAGACCATGTAACATATAGAAAAATACCCAAAGGGCCCGAAAAAGCTCTTTAGAACACCATGGAGATCATTCTAAATTTCCTGCCCCCAAGAAAGAAAAACCCTACATGGAGTGTGTCAGGCCTCCAATGAGCTGTTAATCTCCCCAGCTCTTCCAAATGAGGTCATCAACCTGATTGACAGGCTAAACTCCACTGTTCCACTCTCAATAGCCTCACGTCGACAGGAGATGATGTAGCTGTCAGGGCGCATGTGTGACAGGAAAGCCCATCCCTAACAAGATGGGTGGGCACTAGAATGAAGATGGCAGCCTAAGCTTGGTCTCTGAGCTGGCTTGACTTTAGCTGTCTTTGAATTCTTCTTCAGGGAATAATGTGTGGACCTTATGGGAAGGGAGTGGAGCCTACTTAGGATGGGGCAGGCAAAAGGGTCTGAATACTTTCGATCGCTGACAGCATTCAGGCACGTAGCCTTCAAGCAGTTGCCCTTGGAGTTCGTGTAGTAGCAACCTTGTGCTGTGAAGCACCTTAAGATTGGCATTGTTATGGTGTGTGGTTGTGGTGTGGTGGTGGTGGTGGTGGTGGTGACATCGTGGGGAGCAACTTTTACTTAGGAGACTGTGAGTGGGATGCACCTCCAACACAGGAAAGTGAAGGTCCCCTCCAGGGGAGCCCCAGACTCCCAGACCCCTTAACTGATGAACATTTAGAGTTTGTTTGCATACATCTCTCCTGTGGATGACTCACCTCACATACATAATCTTGTTTTTCTCTTCCTCAATGATATGCATTTACAGATTTCTCCTACAATGGAAGACCAAGTGTCATTTTTCATGGATCATACAATTCTATCCTCTGTGGATAACTTTTCTTAATCACCAAGGTTTTGAGAAACTGATCCAATGATATAAGTTAAAGTTCACAAAGTTAAAAAAGAAAAAGGAAAGGTGTTATTCAGAGGGAAAAAGTAGCTTTGGGGAGAGAAACAGCAAAATATAAGAAGCAATGTGGTTAAAAAGCTATTTACTATTCAGCAGGTCGTTGCGGGCCACAGGCTTTCTCTGCTAGAACCATTTATCCATTACCTGGTGGAGAAGGCTCCAGTGATGGTAAATGCCGCTGTGACTTATTCAAAGCATCAAATGGTCACAGGTTGGCACTATGCCAAGGTGGCACTGGTTCTTCCAACCCCTGCTGCTGGGACCCCAATAGCCATTTAGAGTCTGAAAAGAATAGTCAATAGTGCTCTCACTGGTTGCTTCCAACAACTCATAGTGGCCACTGAAGTGATGATGTGGTTCTACACTAGTGATACCATAGGCATGAGGCATCATTGGCTATGATGTTTGAAGACCAGTCTTTAACATCTGCTTCTATTTGGTTTACTATTTGAATGCTCTTGGACCATGCATGATCAGATTGCTCTAATAAAAAAAGCTCTCAACAAAAAAAAAACTAAAACAATTTACTTCTATGAAGATTGAGATTGATGTGGACATAAATAGGGTGGAATTAGATAAATAGGGTGGAATTAGACAGGTATTTACTGAACAGAAAACATGGAACCCTGAAAGGAAAAAGGACGTGCTTCCTCTATGAACACAAGATTGTGACAATCTAAAGTACATCACAGGAGACCTTTTCTATGCGGTTTGTTCAAAGTTCACTCCCTCCATGCAGGCTTGATCCTTCAAAACATTCTAGTCTCAGACCTAGAACTATTTATAGGATTTAAAATTTTATTTTTAATGTCTATCTAACGCAGATAGGCAGGATAAACAATCCCTAGGAGAAAACAAAGGGACGATGGTTCCGGGGGAGACATGTGAAGAGGAGGTGGGACCAAAAGGAGTTGAGAGGCAACAAACTCAGAGACAAGGAAACAACAAGGGTTTCTAAAATCGATGGTGAGGAAGGCGTGAAATGCCTGGTAGGGTTTGATCAAGTGCACTGTAGTTGAGAGGAATTACTGAGAGCTGAATGAAGGTCGAACATGAAAGTGGGATAGGAGGAAAGCAAAAGGAAATAGAGTAGTGGTTCTCAACCTGTGGGTCTCGACCCCTTTGGGGGTTAAATGACCCTTATGCAGAGGTCACCTAAGACTATTGGTGCCCCTGAGACTTTGTTTTCACCCACTGAGCCTCTCCTGTCCTGGAGGGGACCCAGGTAGGCAGGCTCTGTGCTCCCCAGGCCGGGCCAAAGGGAGCGGGCATGTAGCCCTTCACTGTTCCTGGTTGAGAACACTTCTCATTCTCCCACTGTGGACCTGATGGGCCTTCCCTGTGCATTCACATGACTCACCAGGAGCCTTTGGTGGCCCCAGATGCCACTCTCTTCCATCTGAGTGCCCTGCAGTGGTGACAGGGAGAGCCTGGCTGGGGGCCCTGGCATAGGGCCTTCCCACTCCAGCTCCAGATATACAGCACAGATGGCTGTTGTAATCAGCTCTCTGCTTGCATCCCAGGAGGGCAGTAAACAAAATTACTGCCATCGAGTGAGTCGATGTGGATTCAGCGACCCTATAGGACAGTGTAGAACTGCCCCTGTTAGTTTCCGGAGCTGTAACTTTTGGGGAGTTGACAGCCAGAGCGGCTGGTGGATCAAAGCCCAAGGAGTAACCACTACGTGCTCTGTCTTGTCCCTGGGCTCTGCAGGCAGTGAATTATTTAACGTGGCTCTTCTAGAGCAAATCTCTAATTCTTACCAAATGACCTTTCCCTGCATGCTTCTGGGAAGAAGGTGGAAGAAGATACTTGTCAGTTTCACCCGTGAATCAATCCTTGTAAACAGGCTTCCCTGGAGTGGCCTCCTGCTGTGTGTTAAAAGTGGTCCTCTGAGAACCAGGAGGAGGGGTGCCATTAGCAGCCAGAGCCTGAGAGTGCATCCTGAAAGTGAACTTGTTGGATCCAGAAGCCATGGTAGAAGCAGCAGCAGGTCCAGACGCCAGAGCAGGGAGCAGAGTGAACCCAAGGAGCCAGGAGAGCCGAGGGCGTTTATGGGGAGACTGGCTTGTGCAGCGAGGTGCCTCTGGGCACGGACTTGGGGAAGTGGGGCTGAGGTTTACTGGAGTGGGTGCCTCTGGGTGCTTAATTCAAGGAGGGAGTGATTATTTATCATTTGCTGATATTCATCAGAGATGAATCATTTGCTGATCCGTGAATCTTGAGCTGAAGGCCTTTGGGTTGTGGCCAGGTTGATCATAGCTTCTCTTTTTGTTTCTTTGTCAGTATGATAATTTTGTTGATCTTTAAAAAAAAGATCTACTTTTGGATTTGCTTGTTCTCTTTGCTTTTCTGTTTTCATTTCATGTATTTTTGCTCTATTTATTATCTATTTTCTTTTCATAGCTGTAGTTTGCCTTTTACCCCCTAATTCTTCAAGCTGTAGCATTAGACCATTTATTTGAAACCTTTTAATAACAGGGTTTTTATTGCTATAAATTTCTTCTGAGAATTGCCTTTGCTGCACCCATTAACTTTTGGTATGGTGTGCCTACATTTAATCCATCCCTAGTTTTGTTTTCTTTTAATTAATCACTGGTGTTGTTTCTACTTTTTACACACTTGATTTCTTCCTTGACCTACAGTGATTCACTGATATCATCCAATAAATTTTGGTATGCTCTGTCTTTACTTTAAATAATCTCTACTTTTGTTTATGTTTTATAACACTTGGTTCCTTCTTAGACCCGCTAGTTGTTCAGTGGTAGATTGCTTTGTTTCTAATAATTTGTGTGTTTTTCAGTTTTGCTTCTCCTGTCTGCTGCTTTGAAGATTTCCAGTCTCTGAAACCCCGAAGGAGCAGGTCGACTCCCTCCCACAGGGTTTCCATGAGCGAGAAAGGATGGGAGTGCTGGGTGGATTTCGGAAAGCCACGCACTAGGAAATCTCAGCTCGTTGCACATCGGAAAACTCACTCTGCAGAGAAACCCTGTGGTGCGATGACACAGTTCTGGCACAGGAGTCAGTTCTGTGGGCACATCCAGGAGCTCGTGCGGAAGAGAACCTGCGGACGCCCTGGCTGTAGAAAGCTCTGTTGTTGGGAGCCAATGTCCTTGACGTACCAGAGACGTCACAGAGAGATG
>NW_022103915.1:16048-38532 GCF_000313985.2 Echinops telfairi
GTGAGTCTCGCCTTTCTTGTCTCTCGCTCTTTGATCATCGGACCAGTGTGCGGCTGCCTTGCTTGTCCTGTGCCTCAATTTAAAGGCTACACTACCTGTGGGACTCCTAGCCTATAGACTGTGTCGCTGTAAGTTGAGGTCCCTTTAAGACATCGCTGGAGCTGGGGACTGGCAGTTGGTGACCTGGCTGGCAGTTGGTGACCTGCCTTCTGATTGGCTGCTGTGCTGACATAGCCTAGCTCTCTCTATAAATAGAGGAAGATCTGGCTGCAGATTGGACTGGAAGGACTGCTAGTCTCCCACATCTCTCTCACGGCAGTGAGTTGAATTGAGCCATTTGTAGTGCTTTATAATTTAACTGTTTCTTTCTTGTATTATATATTTATCTGTATATGATTTAACAGTTCATTCCTTGTTATATATCTAATTATCTTTTAAATAAATATATTAAATTATCAGCAATTTGGTTTTATCTCTCTAGAGAACCCTGTCTAACACAGGGTTGTACTGGAGGGGTTGGGGGCAATGACAGCATGCTGTTGATGGATTTGTGTCCCCACAAATATAACATTGAACACCTGGACCTTAGAGCTGTGGGTAAGGTCCCCGTGTGCCTCGAGTGATTGGTGATGAGCTGCGAATAGAGGTGCTGCACAAGAAAGGCCTGGCTACGTGACTCTGTGAGGACTGAAGTGAAGAAGACCACGTGGGGCAGTGTACTCTGCAACACACGGGTCAGCACGATTCAGAAGGGACTCTACAGTGAAAGTCCTTTTGTTCGTTTGGGCTTTGTGTCTGTGCATTTTATGTCTAATCTAATGACCTTCCAGAACTCAATCTACTGCGAGGTGAGTGATCGCTCAGTTGAAGATCCTGAACCTGACCTTCTGAGGGACGTCAAGGGCAGCAGCTGGGTCACAGAAGTGAGTGGGCACAGACTCGGGAAGACAGGTACCATGTGCGGATCATCCAGGAGGCCAGCCCAGCCCAGGACTCATAACAAGGAAAGAGTCCCCGTGACGGAAGCTGATCTGGATTTGTAGCTTCCAGAGCTTTGAGGAAAGCGCATTCTCTCACACACACTTCCGGCCACTCACTCGGTAGAGTTTGTGTCTGGGCAGCGGCCCCATCCCTGACCCCACCAAAGTGCCCACCATGCCTCTCACATTGTGTGCTCCCCAGGTGGATGTGGAAGTTTAGTAGCGACTATGAAAATAGGGGGTGGTGGAAGAAGGCAGCTCTAGAGAGCAGACCAGACACATGATCAGTTACAGAGATGAGGACTACAATTGTTATGAGGGTTTCCTCTTTGTATGTACACATCCAATATTTGGGGTTCATTTATACAATATAAGATGAAGATGGGGTTGTGTGCTTTCAGTTGTACCCATGTTAGTTGTGTCATGCTACACGCAAGTATGTCTTTGTCTTTGTTTAGATTCTGTTTGGTTTACAGAGAAGTGTGTAGATGCCAAATACACATGAGGTGGAGTGTGATAGATAGGTTTAGTGTCAACTTGGCTGGGCCAGGGTTCTCAGTAGGATGTGATCTAATCGCATGGTGAGCAGCTAAGCAGTTGTGGGCAGATGAGGGTGGAGTGCAATGGACAGGCAGTTTCCTCCTATTTCAGCAAACTCTGGGGGAAGCCGTGCCTTTTCCTCCTGGTATGAATCCTGCAGCTGTCTCATCGACCTCTGGATCTTTGGACTTCAGCCACCAGCCTGCCGTCTTCCCTGCTCACCCTGTCATCTCTCAGTGCCTGCCGAGTTGCCATCTTGCTGGAGCACATATTTGTGGGGGAACAGCCTGAGGAGCAAGCTCCTGGGAGGGAATCAGAAAGCGGATGCTCTCCGATGCTGTGCTGTGCCTTCAGGGGATGAAGCCCCGAGGGGCCTCCCAGTGCTGGTGCCCAGTGGGGCACAGGGTGGGATGTAGTGGTCAGGTACCGTGGGGATTGGGAGGCAGAACTCCCAGGCCCAACTCAGTGAGCTGTTTAACTTCATCCAGGCTGACGCTTCTCCCTGAGCTGTCACGGAGGACAACGAGCTGGAAGCACTGTGTAAATGGCCAAGCACCTCACACCATGAGCTTTCTGTGAGGGTCCAACAGGGTGGGACCGTGGACGCTGATGCTTGGGCTCTCAGTCTAACCTGCCCAACGTGACTCTGAGGGGCATTCCACTCAGCCCTGACCGTCATCACCATAGCCCACTCTCCTGATTCCAGTCTTAAGATGTTGCCACAAAGAGCTGCATGAGGATGAGCCCATTTGAGCTTCGTCGAACATAATTCACCGTGGCCCTCATGTTCAGTGTCCACCTTCCTATCGAGGGGTCTAAGTGGCCCGAGGGCACAAGGTGGCGAGGGCTGATGTGCAGGCTCTCTGAGGCAGGGAATGTGCAGGGAGTCCTAGGGAGGAAGAGCAGAAGCTGGTGATGTCAGTGCTCAGGGAGAGGAGCAGGATGGCATGGCGGGAGGAGTACAGCATTTCTTCCCCATCATGTTTCTCATGGGACAATAGGGGATGAAAACGGCAGTGGGGACAGACAACACTCTCAGCACCGGGACACCAGCCACAGTGACACAACAGATCTGGTTCTCCACTTTGGTGAGTGACAGGGCAAGCAGGGCCTCTTTGGGTACAAGGGATGGTGTGGCCAGCCGGGGGACCCTGACTAGCAAGCTTCAGGAGTAGGAGGTGAACCAAGACCAAGCTGTCCCCCATCAGGTCCATCGCAACTCACAGCGACCCCACGGGGGGAGTAGGACAGCCTTCGTGGGCTTCTGAGGCTGTCGGGCCTCATGGGAGCAGACAGCCGCTGAGGAGCCGGGGGAAGTTTTAAACTTGGTGCTGAGCAACAAAACTCGTGACCCACTCCCCCACCGAGTGGCCGTGTCATATCCCAGCTGGGAAGAGCATACCTCACCCAATTCTTTCTGCGAGGCTCGCCACTCCTCATGCTGGAAATGTTCACAGTGTGGTCGAGACGGAGGGATTGGGGAGCTGGAACAAGGAGGAGCACGTGGGCAGCCATGAGGAAGGTGGGGCTGGAAGTGAGATGGCTTTGGACATGCTCTTGTGGGTGATCGCGTGTGCACCCCTGATGATGGGACACAGCAATCACCAGGGCAGATGGGCACACGTGGGAGATGACCCTTGATGGGCAGAGATGGGAACCGAAGGACAAAGCTTCCATTTCAGGTCTGAGGCATGCAGTGTGGCACCAGCCCCACACTCAGTTAGAGGTTCCAGTGAGGTGGACGCCTGTGTCGGGAGCCCACTGGCTGGGGGCTCCTCACAAGGAAGCCCCAGATGAGTCTCAGCCAGATCCTGCCTGCCGGCCTGTCTGCCTTCTCTGCTCAACCCGCCCTGGAAAACATGCCCAGGGAGAAGACAGTGTGTGCCAAAGACGCCCAAGGAGCACACCAGGTGGAACCAGAGCATCTGAGCAGAGGGGGTGGGTTGACCATAGTGACCTGGACCTCCATCAGCACAGACTAGGTGGCTTCTGGAAAGAAATGGGGCTCTGACCTTCAGACCAGGGTCTGATATTGTGGCACTCAGACAGCAGGGTGTCCTGGTCCACAGACACACACGTGGTGGGATGTGGCCTGGACAGATGTTGGCATCATACAGCTGTCAGGGAGGAACATTTTGTTGCACTTGCCTTGACTGTTGGTGTGGGTTTTACACATTGGGACATAAGACCCTAATAACATAACTCTTCTTCACCCAGGCTCAGGGCAGATGGCAGGAGGAGGAGGCCTGTGTGGGGCTGTAAAACCCAGTAGGAACGGCACCCAGTGAGGTCCATGAGGTGTCCCCTGCACAGGACTCTGAGGGGAAGCTGCGTCCCTGACTGAGCAGTGACCTGGCCAAAACGAGCAAGCAGGTGACTTTGCAACAAACACCAAACTCACTGCCAGCACCCCCACTCAGACTCACAGACACCCTGTAGGACAGTAGAACGGCCCCTGCGATGTGTGGGCCTATAGAACTGTTTATAGGAGCAAACAGCCTCAACTTTCTCCAAGGGATTATCATTGACTGGTACAAAGATAGATGAGACCGCGTTTCCCCCGCCCCCCTACAGGTGTGCTCACATCTGAGCCCTTCACTTTACACAATGTGTCCTGGTGGCTCAGTGGGTGAGGCATCCAGCTGCTACCCACAATTTGCAGTTCAGAGTGATCAGCTGTCTGCCCCACTGATGAGTGAGTTCCAGGCTCAGAAGCCTTAAGGGGCAGTTCGGCTTCATCCTCCTGGGGTGCTGAGTTGACATGGACTGGACGGTGGTGGACTTGCATGGGACACCCCACACCTCTTTGGGTTCCTCAGTGACACTATCCATCCTGCCTCCTTTCAGAAGCAGACCCCGCGGGTGCAGTGTGTGCGGCACATGACTGTGTATGTCTGTGAGGACAGGGGAACCACAGGTGAAAGGAAAGCCAGGACTTTGAATCTCATGAAAGATTTGCTGGGCTGAAAGGGGCGGGGTAGACATTGAGCACTGCTAGGAGGACACCTCCTTGATTGAGATTGGGGATATGGGGGGGGGGGCAGGAGGCTCCCTCCTCACCTCAGGTGTAAGGGTGGGCGAGTCCCCACTCACCCTCTGATGCTGGACACGAGAGATGCCAGGTGGCAGCTGGCCCAGGACCTTGGCTGCCACGACCCCGCCCCCTCCCCCCCTCTATGAGCCAGGAAGTCAGCGCAGGTGTGAGCAGTCTGGACAAATGTTGGCATCATACAGCTGTCAGGGAGGAACATTTTGTTGCACTTGCCTTGACTGTTGGTGTGGGTTTTACACATTGGGACATAAGAGCCTAGTAACATAATTCTCCTCCCACCCAGGCTCAGGGCAGACGGCAGGAGGAGGAGGCCTCCACCCCAGGCCCTCCCTCCCCCAGCCCCTTCTCTGTTCCCCGTAGGTTCTTCACCAGTGAGATGCAGGGCTTGCCATGCTCTCCGATGGGAGGGGACAAGCTGAGGCAGGGAAGCCTGAGGGAGACTCAGGCCCCTCCCCTACTGTGACAACCAGATTCAGACCCATTCCTCAGTGGTCCCCAGTACAACACCCCTACCCACCCACCCACCCCTGCTTTTCTGGGCAGCCTCTCCACTCTCCACCCGTGGTGTTGCCAACAGATCCCTGACACACCTGGCGCTGGCCCCTGTCTGGATTCCCTTGCCTGCTCACACCGCCAGACTCTCACCAGGGGCCGTGAGGGTCAGGAGGGTGGGGCTGGAGGTGAGATACTGGTCTTAGGCTCCTGGGAGGCCAGCATTGGGACCAAAGTCCATGGTTACTGCCGGGCCCCTCAGGATGGTCCCTGTGAGCAGCTGTTTGGGATGCAGGTGCCAAGCTGGCTGGGCACAGGGTGCTGTTGGGAGGAACTTCCTGTCTTGGACAGCCACAGACGCAACCTAGCCCAGGCCATAGTTCACTTGTAGAGCCAGACAGCATCCTTACTCACAGGGGGAGCAATGGACAGGAGCTGGCCAGCAGTAGGTGTGCCACCCAGGAGAAGGTGCAGGCAGGGATCTTCCTGGGATCAGGCCCACTGGCCTAACACCACCAGTGCCCCATCCTCATCAGGCCTGAGTTCAAAGAGACCAGTCTGAAGGGGAACATGGGGGCAGGGACCTTCCTGGGTTGGGTTGGCCCACAGGCTCACATCACCTGAGGAAGCGGTCCTGCTGGATGCACCCCAGTAGCTGAGCCCATGCCTGGCTTGTTTGCCTAGGACTGTACACTTGATCAGCAGGGGGCACCAGTGAGGTCCTGCTCACCTCTGAGATAACAGCATGCCGCCTCATCTGGGCTGCCAAGGGCCAAGTCTGAGACACAGCACCCACCTGGGTGAAAAGCTGAGCCAAGCCCAGCCCTCACCTGGCTTTGGGCTGTCCAATGGGGGCAATCTCAGCTGGGGAGGACTGGGGGCTTGGGAACTTCTGTGGCCCCGGGTGTGGGGGCTAGAAACACGAGGTGGGACCACCCTTTGGGGGCCTCAGATATGGGCCTAGGTGTGTCCAAAGTTGAAGTGGGCTGGTGCCCAGCTACGTCCATGGGGAAACAGTGAGTGGGGGAGGACCATACTGGTCCACTCAGGAGCGCCCAAGAACCAACAGTTGGAAGGACGAGGCGCAGACAGTTAAGTAGACCTACCTGGCTCCCACCACCCCCACACCCTTGCCCAGCCACTCTGTGAGCGACAGGGGCACAAAACCGGCAGAGAACAGTGCTGCTTTGAATACAAAACTGTAAACACAGTCTTTAAAATGGCAGAGGCCTCCACTGGGGTGCAGATCAGCACCCACCCTGCCCTCCCTTTCTACCCTGACAGCCCAGCAGGCAGGCGGGCAGGCAGGCCGCCTCAACTCAGCCTCAGGACCCACCTGCTCTAAACCCTGGGGCCGGCGGGCCGGCCAGCAAGGCCCCCAGGGGTCGAGGTCCTTCGTAGGGTTTCCTGAGTTGCAGCAGCAGCAGCTGGGAGCCCGCGCGGGGAGCCCGCCCCACCCCATGCCATCCCATGCAAACCGCTGGTCTCTCCACCTCCTGGGTGTCCCTAGGGGGTCCCTGCGGCCTGTCACGTGTCCAGGGTGTCCCGTGTGGATGAGGGCCCGTGGGGGCGCCCGGGCGGGCCGTGCAAGGGCTGCGGCTGCTGCACTGAGTTGCGCTGCGGGGGCTGCAGCTCCAGAGCGAGAGAGGGCGGCGGGAAGTCGCGCACCTGGCGTCGGTACTCGAGGAAAGTGCAGGCCTTGGTGGCAAGCGCCACCACATTCTTGCCGACAAAGATGGCCGAGACGCGGCTATCGCGGAAGAGGGCCATGTTGGCGGCGCGCGCCAGCACAGCGACCACGTTGACAGTGGCCAGGCTGAGCACCGGGTAGAGCATCATCTTCTGCGGTGCGATATGCTCGCCCTGCATGCTGACCTCGCTGAGCGCCACGCAGGGCAGCACGAGCAGCAGCATGTAGCAGTAGAAGAAGGTCAGGCCCTCGGCCCACAGCGGCAGCCCGGTGCGCGGTGGCTCCCACAGGTTGGCCTGCATGTCCAGCAGGTCTAGCAGGTCCAACGCCACCCAGAAGAGCCGGCCACGCAGGTCCTCGCGCTTGCGGAAGGTGCGCACGTACTCCATGCGGTCCAACGCCACGAGCAGCAGGAAGAGGCCCGGCACGCACACGGACAGCAGCAGGGTCAACGCCTTGCGTGCCACCGGGTCGGCCGCGCCGCGCCGCGCCGCCTTGTAGTTCTGGAAGATGAAGTAGAGCTTGATCTGCAGCACGAAGATGTAGAGGAACCAGAGGATCATGGCGTAGCCACGCTTGGCTGTACGCACCTCGGCGCCCACCCACACAGCCACGTAGCGTAACACCAGAAGGAAGCACACGTCACCCACCAGCACGATGATGCACACACCGATCTTGCGCGGGCCTTGGTTCTGCTCCACCAGGTAAGCGTCCATGACAGCCATGCTGCCCATGATCACCAGCGTGGTCAGGCACACGTGGCGCCGGTCCGGAGGCGGCAGCACCATGGTCGGCCACCGGGGCCTGGCCTGGGAACGCACGGCCCCCAAGGGCGGAGAGGCAAAGAGAGGGCCTGCAGGGCCTGCGGCGCAGTGGGGCGCTGGCGCTCAACCTGCGGACATGGCCCCCCGTGGCCCGGCGCCTGGGCTAGCTGGCTGCCCGGAGGACGCCACCGCTCTTGACCGGCGAGCTCAGCACCTGAGGGGAGGAGGACCAGAGGAGTCAAGGTCAGGGTGCGCCCTACCTCGGGGGCTGGACATTTCTGGCACCAGGAGTGGGTTTTGCGTTGGAATCCAGCTCCCGCCCCAGTCCCGTGCGCGCGGGCGCATGAAGCGAGGCCCCCAGGGGGCGCTCCAGCCGGAGCCGCGGGGCCAGAGGCCTCGTTCCCGCCATCCGTCGCCAGGGCAGCCAAGGAACGGAAGTGGTTTCTCCTTGGCTGGCGCGCACTCTCGCGCACAGCCTCAGTGCTCTCTGCGGGGCCCACGCCACCGGCCGGCCCTCGTGGCTCGGACAACCGCCTACTCAAGACTCAGCCTTCCTCCCATCCTCGCTGGCCAGGAGGACCGCCTGAGCGGTTGCCACAGGTCGGAAGAGACCCCCATCCCAGATTGGGCTCTGGGACTGTAAACCCTTCGAGCCCTGGAGATTTTGCTCCTACCTGGTCCAATTATGTTGGACCACCAGTTTCCCGGGCTCCCCATTGCTTTTGGTACCTCCAATTGGCCTGTCCTGTACACCCCACACCCCCTGACTCACCTACTCTTTTTTGCCCACTCACTCCTCCCTCTTCAGTGTTCTATAACACTCACTGGGACCCTCTTTGGGCTCCCCGACTCCAACCCATCCCTCACACCCCTCTTACAAACAACAGACTGCCCCGTGGTCAGTGCTGCCTCCTGCATCCTTCACCCACACTGGCTCCCAGCCAGCCTCATTCCCTCCCTTTACTCACCCCTCCAAAGTCCCCTGGCCCAGGGCCTCTATGTACTGCCTCATCTAGAGAGATCTTAAATTTTAATGTCACTCATAACGGTAAAGGCTGCAGGCCAGCCCCTGGTGATAACGCAGCCCCACTGGCCACAGCAAGCACGGCACACACTAGGTATGCCCTCCTCAGACCAGCTCCAGCCCTATGCGTGATCCCCAACTGCTCTGCGTGCCCAAACCTTTAGTGGGTCCATGCCTCCTGGGCTCTTCCCACCTACACAGGCACCTATCATCATGCCCCTGGGGTGACAGCTCCTGACACAGCAAGCCCACCTACAGGCCTACAAGCAGGCCTGGGGACTCTCCATCCCTCCAGACCTTCCCTAGCTGCTTCCCTTCGCACCCCGCCCCACGGACCAGACTAACAGTCCATTGCCAAAGCCCAGCTGAGTACCGGGCAGTGGTGGCACTATCCTCACCGAGAGCCCACCAGCCTGGGCCAGCCACACCTCCCCCATGCCTTGCCAGCCTCTCTCTCAGGACCTGGCTCCAGGCCCACGCGCATCGTTGCTGGGTGAGCCCAGGGACTCTGGAACCACCAGTCCCCCAACCCGCGCCTTAAGGGGTCTTCCTCTGCCCCCTCCGCCTTGCTCAGCAGGCGCCAGGCTGGGGATTGAAGGCGGCAAGCCAGTGGAGATAGCGGCTCAGCCAGCTTGTCACGCCCCAGCAGGGCCTTCCCCCCTGCCGCCCCCGCAGCGCCTCGGGGCACCGGCCTTGCCTAGGCCCCAGCGCCCCGCTCCTCGCCTACCGCCGCTGCGCGAGCCCGGCCGCCCCGCCACCTGCGAGCGCTGCTGGGACGCCGAGCCGCCGCTGCTCCGGATTCCACTCTCGGGTTGCTCCAGGCCTCCCGCTGCGCCCCCGCTCCCTCCCCGCGCCCGCCTGGCGACCCGACGGGGTTGAGGGACCGGGGTCGAACCCGGGCCCTGATCAGCACCTGTCCACGGCGACACCACTGCGCAGGGGCGGCGCGGGGAGGCGGGACACCCCCGGCTCCCTCCCCGATGGTCCTCACACCCTTTCACGCCCTGAAATTCCACTGCAGTCCCCCAGGCTCAAGCCCAGTACATCCACTGGGACGCATGGACCTCACTCACCGCCAGCGGGCAGCCTGGAGAGACCCCCGCCCACGCCCCCGCAGCTGGCCGGGAGGTGGAGGCGGGGCCGGCCACCGGGCTCGCTGCGGTTGGTCCCACTGGACCCCAGGGGTGGCCATACGGCAGCCAGCGGGGAGGGCCACCGCGCAGGCAGAACAGCCTCGTCGTGTCCAGAGAGCTGGGGACTGAGGTGCTCTGTCCCTCACTGGACAAATCCCAGCATCAGGGGTTTATGCCAAACAGGGAAATGGGTGCAGTGGCAGATGAGCCGCATCCAGCCCATCCAGGGTGCAGGTTGGGTGGGGGGTGGGGAGGGTGTGCGTGTGTGTCCCATCCCAGTCTGTCCATCCTAAGGAACGAGGTCGTCCTGTGTGAGCCCAAAGCAGGGAGCACGTCTGCTCTGCAGTGTTCCCAGCCCTCACGACCAGGCTGAGATGGGAAGGCAGGCCCAGAGCCCCAGTTTGCAGCTGTTCCAACCAGTTAGGGAGTTGCAGGCGAGGACTACAAACCAGAATACCAAGGTGGCTTCTGCTGTCCCCAGGTCCCACGGAGTCAGTTCGCCTCACACAGATGTGTGGAACAGTGGAAATCCTGCCTGGGCTTCCCTTGCCACTCTTGCAGTTGTTCTATTTGAGCCCGTTGTTACAGCTCAGTCCATGTCCATGGGGGTTTTCCTCTTCACTGACCCTCTACCAAGCATGACTAGCCCTTCCTGTGTTGTTGTTAGATCCTGTTGAGCCGGTTACGGCTCACAGTGACCCCACGCACAACAGAACGAAACACTGTCGGCTCCTGCGCCATCCTCACAATTTCCTATGCCTGAGCCCAGTGTTGCAGCCACTGTGTCCATCAGTCTTGCCCAAGGGCTTCCTCTTTGTTGTTATCACATTGCTTTACCAAGTATGCGGTCCTTTTACGGAGCATTCTAGCAGCACCTCCAGGGGATGTGTCTGCTCTGGAAGCCCGTGGTACTTTCAATGTCCTTTGCCAGCTCCACCATCCTAATGCATCCTTTTCCCTCGTCTTCCGTAGGCACTGTCGACTTTCGCATGCAGGAGGCTACTGAAAATAGCAAGGCTTGTCAAGCACACCTTAGTCCTCAAGGCGAGTTTTGCTAACACATTAAAGATGACACCTGAGAGCTGGGAAGAGCAAGGGTGTTGACCAGCCTTGAGCCTCCAGAAATTAGCCTGGCTTCTAATCCAGTTGGATTTCTGACATACGGAGCTATAAAGTAACGTGTGTTGCTTCAAGCCACTAAGTTGGAGGCAATTTATTGCAGCAGGAATTAGACATTAGTACAGTTGCCCATCTAAGATTATTTACTTGAAAGAAACAGACTATCTGTGGCCAGTGGGCGTGCCTTAAAGTAGCATCTAATGCAACCACGAGGTGTCGAAGGGATCAGGTGTAAGGCATCATCAGAACAAAAAATCTTACCATAGTGAATGATGGGGGGAGTGCAGAGTGGAGATCCAAAGCCCATTAATAGGCCACTGGAGATCCCCTTGCAGAGGGGTCTTGGGGAGATGAGCCAGTCAGGGTGCGATGTAACTGAGAAATACAACTTTCCTCTAGTTCCTAAATGTTTCCTCCCCGCTCCCACTACCATGACTCGAATTCGATCTTGCAAGTCTGGCTAGACCAGAGGTGGTACACTGGTACAGATAGGAACTGAAAATACAGGGAATCCAGGACGGATGAGCCCTATAGAACCAGTGGTGTGAGTGGCAAAACAGGGAGGGTAGAGGGAGAATGGGTAGGAAAGAGGGAACCGATTACATGGAACTGTGTGTGACCTCCTCCCTGGGGGACAGACAACCGAAAAGTGGGTGAAAGGAGACGTCAGACAGGACAAGATATGACAAAATACCCATTTATAAACTATCAAGGGCTCATGAGGGAGCAGGGAGCGGGGAGGGAGGGGAAAAATGAGGACCTAATGTCGGGGGTTTAAGTGGAGAGAAAATGTTTTGAGAATGATGTACAAATGTGCTTTACACAATTGATGTGTGCATGGATTACGATAACAGTTGTATGAACCCCTAATAAAATGTTAAATATATATATATTTTGAGAACGATGAGGGTAACGAATGTTCAAATGTGCTTTACACAACTGATGTATGGATTGTGATGAGTTGTATGAGCCCCCAATGAAACGATTAAAAATAATAATAATAAAGTAGCATCTAAAGGGTGCACTCGATGGGGGGGAAGCAATCCCAGATACATGGTCAGAGAGGCAAGGTGGAATAGAGAAAAATGGCAAACGTGTGGAAATCTAAATAAACATGGGGGACATTTTTGTAAAGTAAAATAATAAAAACAAAAAAACCCAACAAATAATAATAATAAAAACAAAAATGGACATGGACCGAGTCAGACCCAACTCAATGGCAGTGAGTATATTAACAATATTAATAGCAAATAATAATGATTAGAAATAAAGTTTTCGAAAACATGAAAGGTAAGCCAATACCACATAAAGTACGAGGGAAATGTGCAGTTAACTTGAGCGAGTCAAGGCAGTACACATAATTCCTAGGATAAATACTGAAGGAATATAAACAATGTCTAGCTTCCCAATGGGGAAGAAGTCATATTCACTGCAAGAGGTGTGAGGGGGATAGAGCCACCAGAAAAATGCATTCACCCCAAACTCACTGGCATCCAGGTGCTGTTTCCTAGACTGCAACCCTTCACAGGAGTTGAGAGTTCCATCCTTCTCCCATGGAGCAGCTGGTCGTTTCAAACTGCTGACCTTGGGGTTAGCAGCCAACACACAACCACTATGCCACCAGGGCTAGAAAAATTAGAAAGCCTTCCAAGAGACTGTACACTTAAACTCTAACATTCAGTACTTACATTGAATTCAATGGCTGTAGATGAGGAGGTCTGGTAGCGCAGTGGTTATGCATTCAGCTGTGATATGTAAGATCAGGAGTTTGAAGGCACCAGCTGCTTCGCAAGGGGAAGATGGGTCTTTCTACTCCCATGCAGTTAGTCTCAGACACTCATGGGGTAGTTCCGCCCTGTCTTATAGGGTCACTGCGTAGGCATCAGCTCGATGGCAGTGATTTTCAGTGTGGAACTGTGTGGTAGTTATATAATTTTGTCAACTCAAATTTTTACAAAACTGTAGGAGTAGAATGCAACCTGTCAATTGGGTCACACAACCTGATGATGCCTCCGTGGGGCTGTGGCCTTATGAGGACCATGGGAATCCATCCTCTCTACCACTTCACCTTTCTGCTAACTGGGATTCTGCCACTGACCCTGAGACATGTTGGCACCCTGCCATGTTCCCACCCACCTCGGATCCATGCGACTCTGCACCCACCAGCCTGTGATCTCCCCAGGTTGCATAACTGCGTGTAGCTCTGTGAGTCTGAGGAGTGTCAGGACTACTACCGGATTCGAGTTGGACTGGGCTGGGACGCCTTCTTCATATATAAATACTTCTTGAAATTAAAAGCTTCTTGACCTAAAGCTCTTTCTTAGACACAGATGAGTATCACTCTAGACCACCTGGGTTTCTTTCTCTAGACAACCTGGCCTAAAACAAACTGGCTCCTCAAAACCCTTTCCTATTTTTCAGATATTAGTCGTCTTATTGTTGAGTTACAAAGTCTTTTATTCTGAATACAAGAGTCTTTAATGAGATCAGATTTGCAAACATTTTATCCTATTTTGTGGGTTGTAATTTCACTTTTGGATGGTGTCCTTCGAAGCGCAAAGGTATACATTTTAATGGAGTCCAGCTATTTTTTGTTTTTTGAGTATTACATCTAAGAAGGCTTTGTCTAAGCCTGGAGTGGGGAACCTTCTGTCCATCAATGGCCATTTGGATATTTATAACATCATTCAAGGGACATACAAAATCATCAACTTTAAAAAATTAGCCTGAGATATTTGGTCAAAACTCACCACTCATGTGATGGCTAGACCGGCCTTGCTGTGGGGAGGCATGTGATATTAGCGGGTATTGACGATGTTGTGGCCTTGTATGTCCCCCACCCTAGCTAAAACAGGGCATGATGACGTTTTCCCCAACATTTCCCGCAAGTTTTGTTCTTTTACCTCTGATCCTTTTTGAATTCATTTGTCATTGCTAGAATATAGAAATACAATTGTTTGTTAAATATTGATCTTGTATCTTGAAGCCTTGCTGAACTGTATTAGCTGCATTTGTGTGTGTATGGGTTATTTGTGAGATTCTCTGTAAAACAGGTCTGCAAAAAAAAAATATTTTATTACTTTCTTTCCAATCTTTATTCCTAGTTTGTTAAGTAAAGCCAACTGTTTTTTCTTACTAGTGTACTAAGATGGCTCAACAGATAAAAGATAATTTTTACAACTAATTGGACATCCATATGCAAAGGGGGTGGGGGGAGGTCTTTAACCCAAGCCTCGCTCATTTCTTTAAAAATCAAATGAGTCAAAGATGCAAATGTAAAAGTATAAAACTTTATAAGAAAAGCTTCATACACAAGATGATTCCTACCTATCAGAAAAAAATAGCATCTGGGGTCAAGGCTTGTCTGCAAACAAGCAGCCTTCTAAGTGAGGTGCCACATGGAAGAAGCACGTCACCCTGACCGACTCAAGGACTGTGAAGATGACCACCATCTGACGAAGGGGAATGGCATCCGAGCTTAAACTGTGCACACCCAGTTGGCAGAGGCTATGGGTGACAGCGGAAGCTCACATCCATTTGCAGGTCCACACGTGGACTGCTCAGCTCTGGTAAGTGCCCTTTGACCGTAATCAAGGGATGTGGACAGCCTTGTTATCAGACATCATTGTAAAGTTCACTGTGGCAGATGAAGTTAGGTTAAAATGTAATACCGTCTATCGTTTGATTTCCCTTTTGACCCATTTTAAAGTTGTTTCCGACTTCCAAAATAAAAAAAATTTAAAAACCCTTCATTACCTGAGGTTAGAGGGAAAGCTCTTCCATACGAAAGAAAACTCCATCAGTGAAATATAATTCATAAACTGGAAGTTATAAGCTCAAAGAAAGTACTTGCAAATCACATATCCAACGAGGAGCACACAAATGCCTTGACACAGTCGTTGAAACACAAGTGAACATCTTTTTGGTTTTCTCTGCTTCATCCAAGATCCATCTGACATCAGCAATGCTGTCCCTTCCTCCCAAGCCTGAACCTCTGATAGTTCCCTATCAATGTACTGATGCAACCTTTGTTGATCTTCAGCAAAATTTTACTTGCAAGTGATATCAAAGAAATTGTTCAATAACTTGTGCATTCTGTGGAGAAGAGAGATATAGATCTCTTCCAGTCAGTTGTCTTCCAATTTACCTGGCATAGATGCATAGATGCGTATGTGCTTCTGGCCCTGCATCAGCTTGCTGCAACCTTTAATGGTCCCCATCAATTCCTGGAGCCGTGTGTGCTGAGCACCTCTGGTTCTTGATCATATGCTACCTCTGGAAATGGTTCGTGGACTAGGTTCTTTTTGGAACAGTGACTCGGTGTATTATTTCCATCTATGGATGCTTCCTGTATCATTCAATACGTTGCCTATAGGATCTTTCGATATTGAAACGTGAGGTTTGAATTTAAGTTCTTTCCAGTTAAGATACACTGAGCCATGTTCTCCATTTTTGGTTTTCCAATTCTGGGTCCTTGCACATTTCTTAATTTTACTTTTTTTCAAGTTGCCCTTTGAAATGTTCTGTTCAGCTCTTTCACTTCAACATTTCCTCCATGTGCCTTACCTACTCTAAATTTAACCGCGAGTTTCAGTCTCGTCTGACCTCCACTTTTGTCCTGCTTTCCTCTAGTGGTCTTGGCGTCATCAGTTCATTTGTGTTCGATCTGCTCTTGAGATGTTCTCTAAATTCTGATGGGATAGATTCAAAGGTTGTATTTTGTTTTGCCCGATTATCTGGCTTCCTTTGTGGAAGCTCCCTCCTAAACAAGGCATCATAAGCTTGCTATTCCCGATAGCATTGTCTTTATTCTCAAGGTTGTGTTTTAGCACTCGGGACCTTGTTTTCTTGGGCTTCAACCTGAACTTACATGTGAGCAATTTATGGTCTGTTCCCGTTGGCCCCTGCCCTCGTTGTAGCTGCTAATACTGAGCTTCTCCATGGTCTCTTCCCACAGATGTAGTCCATTGACTTCTGTATATTCCACATGGAAAAGCTAACATGTTTATTTGCCTTTTGGATTGCTGAAAAAGGGTAATGGCAATGAGTAAATCACTGGTCTTGCAAAATTCTATCATGTGCTTTCCAGCTACATTTCTGTCACTAAGACCCTATTTTCCAACTAATGTTCCTCTGTTTCCTATTTTTGCATTTGCCAATAAGTATCACTGCATCTTTGATCGATTTCAGATGGAAGTGGTTGGTATAATTGTTCCATTTATTCCTCACTAGCTGTAGTGGCTGGTGCATAGATCTGAACGGGTGTGTCGACGGAGTCTTCTTGTAGGTGAATACTCTCCTATCACAGAATCCATCTTGAAATGGCCTTTTGAAACTGGCATTTCAGTCTACACTTTCACTATTTTTGGGGACAATACCATAACTCATATGCATTAATCCTGCTGCCTTCTATATTCAACATGCAACTTACACATGCATATGAGGCAAGTGAAAACATCATGGTTTAGGTAAAGCCAACCTTAGGCCACAAAGTGACATCCTTTCTCTTCAACACCTTACAGCAGCGGTTCTCAAGCTGTGCATCACGATCCCTTGGGGGGTAAAACCCAATCCCTTGGGTTGCCCGATTCATAACAGTAGCAAAATTACAGTTATGAAGTAGCAACAAAAATAATTTTAGGGTTGGGGGGGATCACCACAACATGAGGAACTATATTAAAGGGTCCAGGCATTGGAGAGATTGAGAAACCACTGCCTTACAAAAAGGCCTTTTGCGGCAGATTTTCCCAATGCAATGCATGCCTTGATTTCTTTTTTTTTTTTTTGCCTTGATTTCTTGACAGCAGATTCCATGAACATTGATTGTGGAACCACGTAAAATGAAATCCTTGACGTCAAGCTTATCTCCATTTATCATGATGATGTCTATTGGTCCAGTTCGGAGGATTTTGGTTTTGTTCAAATTGAGTTATAAGCACACTGATTTTTCATCAGCAAGTAATTCAAGACCTTAGCTTTCAGCAAGCAATATTGTGTTTTCTACATATCACAGAATCTTAATACGCCTGCTTCCAATCCTGATGACAAGTTCTCCTTCATATAGTACAGCTTCTTGGATGATTTGCTCAGGATATAGATTGAATAGGTATCAAGAGAGGATGTAGTCCTGGTGCACACTGTACCCAATTTTAAAAATATGCATGGCTCCCTTGCTCTGTTCAAAGGACTGCATCTTGGTCCATATAGAGGCTCCCATTAAGACAATGAAATGTTCTGAAATTCCTGTTCTGCTCAATGTTATCCTTAGTTTGTTAGGACCCACATGGTTAGATGTGTTTGCAAAATCAATGAAACACAAGTAAACATCTTTCTGGTATTCTCTGCTTTCAGCCAAGATCCAACTGATGTCAACAATGATATCCTTTGTACCTGCCACGTCCTCTTCTGAACCCAGCTTCAATTCTGGCAGTTCCCTGTGAATGTACTGCTGTAATCCTTTAAAAATTTTTTTTCATCAAACTTCTGCTTGCTTGTAATATTGATACTATTCAATTATTTTCTGCATTCTGCTGGGTCACTTTTCTTTGAAGTGGGCCCAGTATGGATTTCTTCCAGACAGTTGGCCAGGTAGCTGTCTTTCAAGTATCTTGGCATAGAAGAGTGTGTGCTTGGCAAAGACAAGTGGAAAAGACAGCCTTGATGACAGAAATGGAGCTGGAGATCGATCACAAACAGAATTTCGCAAGACCAATGGCTCCTTAATTGCAAATGCCTTGCTTCAAGCTGATTCTATCTGTGAGAGGGGAACGATGGACAGCAGAAACAAGGCCAAAGGTCACCAATAGAAAATACCATCGGCTGCTCGTAGGCAAGTTTAAGTGAAGGGGAAGAAAATTCAGACAAGGCCAGGACAGGCAAAAAACAACTTTTGGGTCCATCCTACCTGAATTCAGAGAACATCTCAGAAACAGATCGATGTACCTGAAGACCTGACAAGCGGTATGGTGAGATCAAGTTCAAAGGCCATGAAGAAGACGGGAAAGATAGGAGACCGTGGAACTCGTTCTTGAACACAGATTAGCGAAAGCAAACGGAAGACACAATGACAATGACGTCAAAGCACTGAACAGGAATGTTCACGGGGCAGCAGAAGAAAAAGTAAGCTATTACGAAGAACTATGCAAAGCCATGGAGCTCGAAAGCCGAAAGGGAAGAGCACGCACAACGCACAACCTAACTCAAGCTGAAAGAATTAAAGAAAAACATTCAAGCCTGGGGTTTCAATATGGAAGGGCTTTCTAGTCAAAACCACTGAACTATGCAGGAAGGATCCAAAGACGGAATAAAGACTGTACCATAAAGAAATGGTCGGCATGCAACCACTTCCAAAACCAAAACCAAGCTCAGTGACATTGCCTGGATCTGGAGTAGTGGTTTCCTTGTTGGGCTGCCAAGCAGAGGGCAGGCGGTTCGAGCCCACCAGATTTGCAGCCTCAGACCCCAAGGGGACAGTTCTAGTCTGCGCCACAGGGTTGCTGCGTGTCAACCGCATCAAGGCAGCATGTGATCAAGAGCCATCGGGACCAAAGGAAGAGCTCCAAGCCAACTGGAGGCATCAGTGACGATCAAGACTCCAGGGCCTGACAGAACCCGCACGGAAATGCTTTATAAGTGGATGCAGCACTCACTTCTTTGCCACGAATTCTGCCCACAGAACCCTTGCTCCTGAAACCCGAGGCTGGCAGTTTCTTCGATTCTTTCTGCTCGAGGAGCGCTGGTTTTCTAACTCCGGGCCCTTGCACATTTCATCACAGTATTGCATTTTGTTGTCTCAAGCTACCTTTTGAAATCTCCAATTCAGCTCATTTCTATATATTTTCCCTACTCTGCGTAATTTAATAAAGATAAATAAGACTTGATATGACATGGATGAACTTCGAAAATATTACAGTGAGGAAGCGGAGTCAGACACTGTAGGGTGGGTATTGGATGACTCTATTTACAAGGATCAATAACAGACATAACATCAAACTCAGTGGTTTCCAGTGGCAGGTGGGAAAGGAAGGCATTTAAGGGACATTGAGCCTAAAGGTGATGGAAACATCTGAGATGGGTTAGTGATGGTGGCTGAACATGATGGGCATATTTAATGTCACTGAATTCACGGACTAGGTTTTGTTACCTACACGTGTACCACACCAATGAATGAAAATAAAACACAAAAGGTATAAAGTACCAGTGCATGCTACAATGTGGATGAGCCTTTAATGCACTTTGCTAAATGAAAGGAATGAGACACAAGTCCTGTCTTGTTTGAGTCTGTTTACCTGAAATAGTTGCTAAGGGTGGGGAAGGAGCATGGTAGGGACTGCCTAGCACTTAAGAGGCTACAATGATGCAGACACTTCGAACCCGAGCTGATGGCTGCACAGCCCCTGGAATGCACTGGCTGCAGGTGCACTGTTCATGTTAAACTGGGGGTGGGGGTGGGGTTCCGGTATGTGAATTTCAACTCAAATTATTTTGAACTTTTGTTGATTCGGTGCTTAAATGAAAAATAATTACGTACACAGGCAGGTTGGAAATCAGAGAATGGGAAAAGGAGCCTTGTACACAGGAGCGAAAAGCAAGCCTTGGTGCATTTCACGTCCAAGTGACCTTGTGGGGTTGATGCAGCACAAGCAATCTTAGAAGAGTCCAGAGAAGGCACACAGGTGAGCTGAAGCCAACATCGCCGGGGACTGCAGGGAGTGGCTTCAGTCGCTGCCCTACAACTGGACCCAGGACGCAGGGCCGGAGCGCAGCTGGAGAGGCTGGCTCTTAGAAGAAGCAGTCATGTCATCAGAGTCCCCAAAGCACATGCCCAACCAAATTCTTCTCCTAAAATGTCACTTACAAAGTTTCCAGCCAAAGCGGGAGGTTCCACACGACCATGGAGACTTCCCCATGGGCACTGGCTGGGTGGGCTTTAGGGGGCCTACAGCTCCGCCCCACACAAACAAGTGCGGCTGGGCTGCCTAGTGTTAAGAGACAAGGCCTCGAGCCGAGTGGAAGGGTGACAGTCAGAAGCCAAAAAGATCCAAGGCTAGAACAAGACAAAGCAGCACCATTGCCAGGGCAGCGCTATGGCCCTGGGAGTGCCTCCATGCTGTGCTCCAGGAGTAGCTTTGGGCCTGCCATGCTCCAGGCTCTTGTCTCTCTGGCCGGAGGTCTGTGGAAGCAAGGGACTGCAGGGCAGGACCATGCAGCTACGTCCCCCTCCGAGACAGGCTGCCTTAGTTGGCCTAGACCAAGGGCAGGGGCGGTTTGGTACAGGCAGAAGACTGGAGGTGGCAAGGCTGCCTGTCCCTTCTGGGGATGAGGGGGTGGGGATCACTCTGGCAGCCAGGAGCACAACCCAGGACAGATGGCTCTTTGTCTAAGCCTAGCTAGCATCAACGCACAGTCCCCAGGACAAAGCCCCTCTGTCCTCAGGGTGGGCTCCCCTCCACCCGGAGCACCGCCCCCAGGAAGCAAGCAGGGCCCACTACAGAGCTTGTCAGGCTCATCTCACAACAGGGACAGACCATGGACACATCAGAGAAGCCTGGGCTTCTTCAAACGAGCCCCACACATCAGGTCCCAAAACAGAGGGGCCTCAGGGGACAAAGAGAAGGTCAGGGGCTGGTAACCAAAGGGGCATGCTGTCCAGGGGCTCCGTGGCTGTCATCCCTGTGACCACTGTGGGTGGGACCAGGTGGTGCCAGCCAGGTTCCTACTGGGAATGGTGGTGCATCAAGGCCCTCAGTGCCCGTGGGGGGGGATCCAGACGACTTCTGGCAGGGCCCCCGCCAGCCCAGCAAGCTCCTGCTGACACTGTCCCTGCAGCCAGTGCAGCTCCGCCTCCAAGCAGGCCGCCTTGCTTCTCAGTGCCTTGATGGCCTCAGTGCCCCACAAACCCCCGCCTGGAAGCGCCCTAGATTCACACCTCACCAGCCGGTGTGGCCCATGGGGCAGGGCCCCCCATTGTTCCCAGGCCTGCCGCAGGGTTGCCAGCTGCCGCTCCACCATTGCCTCTGAGACCAGCACTTGGGGGGTGCTCAACTCCAGCCCCTGGATCTGGACCTGCGGGCAGGAGGCAGCTCATGAGGCACAGGGAAGCCACCCACACACACACACCCTCACCCAGTGACTCCCACATAGGGCCAAGGGCATTGCCCTCACGCAGGGCCAGCTCAGAAGGGTCCTGCACCTTTTTCACCCCAAGCCCCTGAACCAGTGGGTCATTTTGAATGCGAAGACCTGTGGGGGCCGTGGACGTGACACCCAGCCCCAAACCACTTCCTGCTCTCCAGCAGGGAGGATGGACCCCATGCTGCTGGGGCTGAGGACAGAGTTGAGGGGAGCCTCACACAGCTGCCAGCACTGCAGAGAAGCTGAGCTATTACGTGTTCCTCACCATGCTGACTGCAGCACTCCATGCTGGCTGACCTCCATGTCTCCAGTGGGCTGCACAACGGGCCTCGGCAGCAGGTGTCTCCGACCGAGGATTTGGGCCTTTCTCACAAGCTTCCTCACATTGAATGGTGTGGCCCTAACAAGTATCCGGCCCACCCCAGGGTGCTCACCCTGCCACTAGAACCTTGAGGCTGCTGCTAAGCAAGTGGGTCAGCAAGGAGCTCACCTGGGCCTCCCATGCTGTTCGCCGTGCCTCTGCAGCCAACTGCAACTCCTGCCACAGAGCCTGCAGCTCCCGAGTGACCAGCTCTAACTCCTCATGGCCCCGGTCAGAGATGGCAGCCTGAAATGTGGGCTGTGGGCCAGTGTCTGATGGACACTGGGGGCAGGCACCCAGCACTGTGTCCTACAGAGAGACCTTAGTGAGAAGAGGCAACAATACAGGCCCCAGAACCAACCCTGGTTCACAACTAGCTCGAGGTCCACCCAGATGGACAGCTACAGCACAAGGCAGGGGTTAAATCCCTGGAGACCCAAAGGATAGATCTATGGGCCTGAGGTAGGGCTCCCCAGGAGCTAGACAACCAGCAGTGGGCCCTCTACCCCAGGGTAGGACCAGGAAAGGTGCAAAGTCCAGCCACTGCACCCTGTCAGCCTGGCAAGCCCAGACACACCAGCCCTGGGCCCAGGACGCTGGGGCTGTCGTTGTTATTCATCCCGCCTATCTTATTTAGACAGGCCTGCGGAGATAACAACATGCACAAAAATAAGACAGAGCAAAATCAAGCGACAATATACAACAAAACAACAACAAACCAATGACAAAAAAACAAATTAAAACACAAGAAAGAAAAGCTTGTAGTTAGTTCACGGATCGTTGGCCTTTAGGAGTGTTTTCCAGTCCAGTCTGTTGGGGCATCACACCCTGGCCCCAAAGTCTGCCTTCAGCATTCTATGATGCTCACCTTCCCAACACAACCGCTGAAAACAAAGCGGGTGAATAAGCAAAAGTGATGAAGAAAGCTGATGGTGCCGGGCTATAAAAGGATATAGCATCTGGGGTCTTAAAAGCTTGAAGGTAAATCTAGCAGCCAAAGCCCACATGGAAGAACACATCAGCCTGTGTGATCACAAGGTGCCAAAGGGAGCAGTTATCTGGTGTCAAAGAACAAAAAATCATATCATTGTGTGCTCACCTCCATGATATGATCGCTGAAGACAAATGGGTGCATAAGCAAATGTGGCGAAGAAAGCTGATGGTGCCCGGCTATCAAAAGGTATAGCGTCTGGGG